>NW_021762301.1:18695-37794 GCF_005508785.2 Acyrthosiphon pisum
CACACACATATATACACGTCGGTCTGTCACACCGTATTTAATATAATAATATACACGTCTCAGTAATATATCCACCCCACCACTTTTCGATTTTATTTATTTTTTTCGTACTACAAATGAGTGATTTACATTACCTAAATTAACCATCCTGTAGTTTAATTTTTTAATTATGTACCATTTGCATCACAGCTTCGCCAATATCTTCCTTCAACCGTTCATTGTCTAAACTCAATGCCTTCAAATTAGAGGTCCCTATTTCACGTGTATTTAAAAACACGGATACGCGTGTTTTTAACAAAACGGTGTTAAAGTCCGTGTAAATAAAATACACGGGTAAATGAATATTGAAATCCGTGTACCCGTGTATTTGCTTCAGTCCGTGTTGGACACAAAGTGTTCGTTATTGCATAACTTTATAATATCATGTCCAGTCGTGCACTAAAAATAAAAGTCACGATTACCGGCGAACCCTCCGCCCGACCACAACCTACCAGTCAGTCGTGTCCGACCAACGGTGACGTGCCGTGCCGTCGTTTGTTCTGTGTACCATCTTCTCGCCTATAATTGTGAACTCACATTATACCATTATACCATTATACCAACGACATCATCCCGGAGCGTGGACCACCATATTCAACATCCGATGATTTTGTGAGTCGGCTGTTAGCCATATCTTATGTACCATTTATTGTATATCAGATTGCCATATTTTTATTGTTATTTCGGCTGTCAGCCATTTATTATTGTCACATTGCTATTGCATATTTATATAATATATACATTTATTCCCCTACTGGTCGCGACCACCCCTAATACCTAAATGTGTACAATATAATTTGTTTGTATATAAGTAATATATTTAAATACGATCAGTTCAGAATAATACAAATTGTACTTTAGTCAACCCTCATGTCCGATAATTTAACAACGTCGAGCAACTCCCGCGATCTGTGATCAACGGCTGTTCACGTTACAGTCCGCGTATTCGTGTGTTCGCATTAATATTTGTACATAATATAATTACGGTAAAACCAACCTTAACGGATACCTTCTAACAGCGGACAATATCTTGGGAGAAATTTTCATTACTTTTCAATGTAAATACTTCCAAATAGTGGATTGTAGAAATAATTTATCATGCAAAATTTCGAAAAAAATTCCATTACCAGTCTATATGATTGTTTTATACATTTTTAATCTGATTTTAATAAATAAAGTTTTTTTAAGTAATAAATAATAATACAGTTTACATAAAACATTAATGAAAATGTTAAGGAAATAATTAAATATGACAATATGCTCGATGATTTCACACAGTATATAAATCAAAAAAAATATTAATTTTTATAGCATTTTAAATAACCTAATAAATATAAAAATAATAATATGTTTAACGATGAATAAGAAAACAAAATTAAGGAATAATTCAATAGTTACAAGTATAAATAATTAACAAAATATATCTCTACAATAATTGACGGTTTTTGTACAAAAATACTAATAAGTTAAAATTTTCTGTTGATAAACAGCTTCTTTTAGGTGTGACGACATTTCCAGCAGTAGAGAAACAACGTTCCGAGCTAACCGATGTTGCTGGTATACATAAATATTTTTTTGCTATTTGAGCGATTAATGGATATTGCTTTTCATGAGATTTCCACCATTCAAGTGGGCAGAAATCAAGGTACATTTCCCCAACCCCTCCAATTAAAACTATTTTCATTAAAACAACTTAAAACGTTTGTAACTCGTTTGTAAAGACAGAATTTTCGTTTGTAAAAAAACACGTAAAAAGCTATTAAAAAATCAAAGTGGGGGGGCTGGGGAAATGGGGGTATTTTGGAAAAACCCAACTTTTTTTAGCTCAATCGTTTGTAACTCATTTGTAAAGGTTTGTAAAGACAACATTTTCGTTTGTAAAAAAATTAATAAAAAGCTATTAAAATATCAAAGTGGTGGGGCTGGGGAAATGCCCACACAGCATAGAAATATGATTATCATGTTAAAAATATGTTTTTCAAAAACATGTAAATATGTTTGAAACATCATCAAACATTAACTTTGTATGTAATTTATATCACAGAAATGTTTTAAACATATACTATACATGTGTTGGCAGAAATGATCACATTGTTTAAATATGGATTTATAATATGTTAGAAATATTTACTGTAATATGTTGGAAATATTATCTTTTCTTATGTCAGAAATAATATAATATTTTCATATGTTAGAAATATATACCACAATTTTTCTATTATATTTTGAAAATATTCTCTAATATTTCAATGATGTGATTGTCATATGAACTGAAACTTGTATTTCATATTTTCAACATGTAATGAAATATATACATACATAGATAATATATTTTAGCCATATATGTGTTATCACATGTTGAAAATAAGTTATAACATATGAAAATCTATGTTATATCTAAGTACCATACATAATATTACAAATTATAAATATTTAATAAATTTTAAAATGCATTTAAAATGAAAATCATATATTTTAATAAAAAAAGAGAATGTGAACTTGGACTCAGGACTTGGGTAGTATACAAATAAAAAATTACTGCATATGTACTTGTTTTAGTAAAAAAAAAATCTCAATATAGGTAAAGTAAATATTATATTATTGTGATGTCGAAGAACTAGTTATTTTGCCATTTTTCCTAGACAGCCTGTTGGATGCTTGAGCAAGCCAACTTTTGATTGATTGCTCAATATCTTTATCAGGAGTATTTTCAAAAAGTTTGATACTTCTTATAGTGTCTGAAATAATAAAATTACAACATTATTATTTATATAAATATATTGTACACAATATATGTATAAGCATAATATAATTTTAGATATGATTATGCTTTTTTTTGTATGTATATAATATTTTAAATATTTATAAATTTTTTCATTAATTATGAACAAAGTTGTATAGTTAGGGTAATTTTTAAACATGTTCACCCCTATTTTTCAAGTTAACAGTGAACTATTCAGATTCTGAAATTTGGAATATTTCTAAGTACTAAGTAATATTAATAATTATAATTCTACATTATATATATAGGTACTCAAGAAGTGCCATGTGGTGATACAAACTTTAATTTTTTAAATGAGAACCTCCCCTTTCTACTGTAATTATATTTATGAATTTAAGTCAAAATACTAATGAATAGTTTTTGAGTTATTGAAATGTTTATACTAATGTCTATGATATTAAAATTTATAATAACCGTTAAAATGGTTTGATAAATAAGCTAGATGCAGATTTAAGTCAGCTAGATGTAATATTGGATTAAGTATTTATCTACTTTTTTTAACATTGATTAAGATAAATATTTCAAAATCCTTAAAAAATAAAATTATCTTAATATAATTATGTAGAATAGAATTCCCATTTGAAAACCTGAAGTTTGTATCGCCACAGGACCTTTCACATTTGGTACAAAAAAAACCTCCAGTATTCAAAAAATGTAATCAAGTGTATTTAAAAGTTTCAAAAATCTGAATTTGAATATATGCATTAACGCATAAAAATGGGGAGCATATTAAAAAAATTATCCTGTATAATATATATATAATTATACCATATTGAAGACATAATATTATGTTTAACTTACCAAATATTAATTGGCAACTTTTAAATTTTGAAAAAATATTTTTTCCTTTGAAACCCAAGTATGAGTATTGCTTTAAAAATGTATCACTAAATACATGTTGCATGATTCGCCTGACTGTTCCGGATATATTCTTATCGGATAATCTTGCCAACTGTTTGATCTACAACATACAATATATATAGGTATATAAAATAAACATATTTTATATCTGATAACATTTAAAAGTTAGGTACAAATATATATATATATATAAATGTAATGTAAAATAACAGTTTCCACCATCTGTTAATGTAGTGTATTCAATCTGGACATGCTATGATAGCTTTTGTTTGTTTTAAGTATATTTATACAAATGACAAAATATGTTTAATTTAATTAGGAAATTTATGTATTAGGATACAGCTTCTTTAAAAAAAATAAGATCTAGTTTTATTATATACACCTTTATATTATAATTATAAGATTAAATAACTATAAAAAATTATCATTTATGATGATTGTACATTTAGTAATATTTAATATATAGTATTAACTTCATAAAAAAACTAATAAGGACATATTTTGTTTAGTAATAAATAATAACTCTATATGTTTAATGCAATATAATAGGAATCCACGATATTTTATTATATGCACTCAATGCACCCGGTTTTAAATTAAAAAGTTATAATTTCTAATATAAACATAAAGCTAAAAGTAAATACTCAGAAAAATAAATGTAAATACATATATATATATATATATATATATTATATTGGTGTGTGATGATTATATATATTTATGTACATTATAATAACTGTATCTTACCATTGCATTTCGTTTTGTTACATCCTTCAAACATTCTTCTTGCTGATTTAAATCGCTTTCACATTCAATTGGCCAAACATCATCATAAAATGTGGCATTTTCATCAGTACATTGTGTCGTAGTTGCTTCTTTTGCTGCAGACAACTTTTCAACTATAGTTTTTGTAATATTTTGTAAGCATTCAACACTGTAAGCTAGACTTTTTATTTCGTACTTAATTCCTGTTAATAATTTTATTGTTTGCTTACGGAGCTCTAAAAAAAAAAATACCACTGTGTTAGATACAATAAAATGTTTGCGCTATACATAGGCACAAAGAGTGTTAGGGATTTGGGGTGGGGGGCTAAAGCCTTATGTTGATAATATTGAATAAGCTTAAAACAAAATGTAGGAAATGTTTGGGGGACTATGGATATTTATTTGGGGGACTTAGCCCCTAAAGCCCCCTATTTGCACATATCGCTATGTACACTTAACACATTAATATAAATTTATTTATTTACCATCATCCTCATCTTCAACTGGTTTATTATCATTCTTAAACTTTTTAGAACTTGATGCTTCGTTTTTTAAAGTACTAAATAAACCGCCTATATATTAGAAACATAAGAAATAACTTGTCTGTAATATAATAATATAAATATTGTATAATTTATAAAACTTAAATTTAAATTGCATAAACACAAAAATTAAAGAATGAACAAGTTCATCAAATTACTTAAGAATAAGATGATAACAAAATAATAAAAAGAATTACGTTTGGCAGAAGAAGCAGCTGGAGTTATTGAATCCTGCATTTGTTCACCGCTGCTCAAATCAATTTCACTATAGTTGTCATGCAAATCATGTTTTTCTGTAAATTACATTTTTTTTTTTAAATAACTACATGACAAACGAACATTAAACATTTTAACACTATTATTACCTTCTGTTCTAAATAGTGATTCGTTATTGTTAATAATTTCAAAACTAGAAATGTCTTCAGCAAATTCAAACAAATCATTATTTAAAATACTGGAAGTAAAATCTATAAAACAAAATATAGGTACTTTAAGACAATTGTTTAAATAAATTAATACTACATAAAAAAATATTGTGGACAATTTTAAATACCTACCATTTTTATCTGTGGGTTGTTTAAATGATGGGTCCTTGTCTTCATCATCAGCTGCTAATATAAAATAATATAACTTTGAGTAGTAAATGCACAGATTGATATTAGTAAATGTATAATCTCACACTATTACCTGCACTTTCATCGGATTCATTATTATATATTGGAATTGTCGGAAAACTTAACTTTTTTTTAACTCTTGTCTCTTTGAATGTTGGCGTATCATCTGTAGAAGAAAGTTCAGAAGTAACTGTACCCTTTTTCGCTTTTGAACGAGCTTCGGTTAGTGTACCTAAAATTGTGTCATATAATTTTATGCAATAATATAAATTTTACTTTATATAAAACTTAAATAAGGTACCTATATGTAATCATCTAAAATTAATAATTTATAAATACAATGAAACTTCTATTCCTATTTAAAAACTTTATTTTTTTTTTAATATTTTTCATGGGTATATAAAAAAAATTGTATTATAGAGATATTTTATTGAATTACGTAAATGTGGTTCTAATTTAGTTATGGTTCTCAAAGGTATTTCCTTAAACAGAAAATTGTTGTAAATGGAAGTTTCACTGCATAAATTTGTTATAGGTATCTTATAAAAGGTATATAATATATTATAGTTAGGTATACCTATATTGTTAGCTAGAAGTCTAGCACTGAGGTACTGATACTCTAATGGATTTGGTATTACTCTTTTTTCAATTAATCTATTGATATTTGATGATTTAATAGGCCATGCGCATTTTTTATCTTTGAACCAATGTTTGGGAACTGCTTCAACCGAATCATCGGCAAAAAAATGGACAACAGACCACATGCTGATGAATATAGCTATATAAAATGAAATATTAATTTTATTGAAATATTTAATATAAACAACAAATGCAGCAAATTTCAAAGCAAAAACTATTTATAATAATTAGGTATTTTAAACTACAGTAAAAAGATACATTGCATTTAATTACAAATTAAATTAATTTAATTGCATTTTTTTTTTTATACATTTAACATTGCAATTAATTAGATATACTATAGGTACTATATATATTATGTAAAATTGTATTTATAAAATACCTTTATAGTATACCCATTGATTCCCAACCATTTTTATTCAGCACCCGGCCCTTTGTAGATTTTCAAAAATCTTATGCAACCTCCCCTATAAATTACAAAGATCGATGACCTTTTTTTTAGGGTATACTTTAACCTAGATTTTTCCCAATTTATCTTAAGTAAAAATATTTAATAAGTAGAAATTTTACTCTGTGATGACTGTTTACGCCTCCTTATGTGTTCTTGCCCCCCAGTATAAGAAATACTGCTAAATATATATATACCTATAGTTATTAGGTACCCTGCAGAATTAATATATTTACTGGACTTACATTTATTTTTTATTTGTCATAAATTTTTAGATGATGGATCAGAGTGTAAAATAGGTGATGCCATAAATGCAAATTCATCTATAGGAAAAAGCATCATTTTTTTTTTAATCTCTGAAAGTGCAATAACTTTTAACGAGTCTGATAACTGTTTAACAATATATATGTCTAATTTTGATGATTTTATAGGCTTTTCATACATGTTTTGTGCAACCAAAAATGGTTTGCCAATAATTATAGTATCTTTACTACATTTTAAGTGAGCAATATTTAATACTTTAATGATTGTATTGTCATTAGTTAGTATATAACAATCAGCATTATTGTTGATTTTAACTGAAAAATTATCTAAGTTTAAAACTTTATATTGAGGATCTGTAGTCTTAGATGTCAATGGACCCATAAAATGTTGATTTTTTAAAAAATCTTTTGTCTTAATAGGATTTGATTTATTTGTACATATTTCATTATATCTCTTTACAACTTGTTCTAATGGTTTCTCGTGTTTTCTGACCATACTTTTGAGATTCTTCATGTAATTCTCAAAACAAAAAGCACTACAATTATCTAATGGCCCAAATTGTTCATAATCATCAACTAAATGTAAGATTCCGTGAATATTATACGATACATAATGTTTTCCATAGATTAATTGAAAACTCTCAACAAAATATTCAAGAAGATCTTTGGAAAATTGTTTCAAATTATTTTTATCAGGACTCAGCAGAATTATCATGCCAATACTAAGTGAAAGAAAATTCATATAACACTCTTCAGTTAAAATATTTTTCAAGACTAAAGGACCAGTATATAATAAAAATTGCCTCATTTCTGTGGCTTTCCAGCGATGTATTGCTTCTACTTCTCGTGGTTTTCGGGAAAAGTCACAAGTTATATACGGTTTGAGTCTTAACAATAATTCAGTAATTTTATGTGCTTGTTTACTAGGCACACGAACATGTAATGGTCCTTTATAGATCCAAAATATTATCAATTTTTTTACTATACCAAGGCAAATTATATGCATGTAATCTAAGGCAAATATTTTTACAATGTCAATATTGGGTATTTGAATAATATTAGATATTTCATTTGATACATGATGATCATCATAATTTTTGTTTATATAATCTTCATGTGTTCTTTTTGTACTAGGGTCTTTTTGAAAGGGAAAGCACACTCTGTTATTAATATAATCTCCTTCTTGTATACAACGGTTACAAGAATTAAAACCAGAATGACCTTTAGTCTCATTTATAAAATCATTCATAAATTGATTGCTGTCTGTGGGTTTCTCATTTCCCCAATAAATGCCAATGGGAAATACAGATTTATTAAATGGAAATATGTAACCTAAAATAGGCCAAAAAGTACTGGAACTGCTTTTAGTAAGTGGAAGTCCATCTACGCCAATAGCAATTTTTATTTCATCTTCAGTGCAATAATTAGAAAATCGTTTAATACCGGCAGCAAGTCCAAAATGATAATACTTTCCTGGTATAACATCATCTTTAATATTAACTACACTACTTGAACCAAATCCAAATAATGTTCTACAGTCTGCAGGTAATGTTGTTTTAAAACATTTATGATTTTTAAGAATTTTCAATAATGAAGAAAATGCATTTTGACGTATTCCATATGTTATTGACCAGTCTAATAATTCATTCGTAAATGATAACACATCATCAGTATTAGTTTCATCAAGTCTAGGTATATTATTTCCATCATCTATGAAGCTAGTAGATTGAGATCCTTAAAAAAGTTGTTAATTAGGTAATTAATAGTTTATTATAATACCTATATTATTATTTATTTGATTTATAGGTATTTAGTGTATTGTTAAGTGAATAGGTATCTAACTACTCATTCAACATTGGATATTTAAATACCTATAGGTATCGAAATTCAAAGAAAAATATTCTGCTAATAGGAATATGAAATAAAAAATAAATACTATCATTCAAAAACTTAAAAAAGGACGATGACAAAAAAGTATTGTTTTTAAAAATTTTAATATTTAATGACAATAGGTACCTAAATTATTTTCAAAAACTTTTCTATTCTAGAAAATATGGTTTAAAAGAAACTTAAATATAATCAACATGTAGTTAATATATTTTTCTAAAGGCTAATAATAATTTACTGATAATAACAATGATAATAGTATGTATAATGTATTATGTTAACTCCCATTAACTGGGGGAGATAGCGTCATGGGTATATAAGGTTGGGTAGCTCAGTGGTAGTGATTTTTGACGTTATTTCCCCTGGATAAGTTAACAGTATATACATTACGTAGGTACCTAATGTGTGATAGTTTTGACTTCAATATTACCATAGTACCTAGATTCCTAATAGCAGATAATTTTAATTATATTTTAACAAGTGTGTATACCTATAATATGTAGTATTGTGCAAACAGACCTCCTATGCTGTTGGTTCAAAACGAAAAAAAAAAAAAAAATAATAATAATAATAATAATAGTAAATATAATTTGTATTTTAAAGATTAATTAGGTAGGTTGCAGGTATTAAGTATAAAATAAGAATACAAAATTAATGCAAATTTTAGCAAAACTCATGTACGAGTTATACACAAGAAATATATTTTAATTTTAATAACTAGGTAGATACCTTTAAATAAATAAGAATCTGTATTAAATAATACCATTTAGTATAGATATTGTCTATACACAATGATAATACCTAAATGTGGGTAAATATCTTACCTACCTACTTTGTGAAACTCACATACATGTTATACTTGATAAAATTATGTATGTACCTACCTAATAGTAACTTATCATTAAATGATAATTCTATGGTGTCATCATTTTGTGTTTCACTTGTTAAAGGAACTGATTGCCAAGAACAAGAGGGCTGCAGGTCTATGAAATTATTATTTATAAGACCATCAGTTGATTTGTTCTTATTGAAAAGATTAGACTCATATAAATGTATTTCTTCTTGGATTTTCCTTCTTTTTGATCTATAGCTTTTAATCATTTTAGTTTAACTCTAGCTATTATATAGATATTGTTCTGGATATTTGGAACAGATCAAACTCCACACATGCTTTCTCCCACAACACAATACCGCACTTAAACTGTACCTACATAGTTCATAAGGTTTATGTTATTTATAATTTCACTATTTACTAATAGGTATGTTAAGTAGTAAATATTCACAATTGAGGGGCGATATTCCATAATGTACTATTGCCACTTTTCATAATGTTCAGGAATCACGATTTTCTATTCTATACTGTTGTTAAACAGTAGAAAAAAGGTAAAATATGTTAAAAACTCAGAAAAATATACTTATTATACTTCTCAAGTCAAAATTACCTTAAAATTATTATTTTACTATTTTAATTGATCATTTTAAATGTTGGTTGCGCCATAGTGTACTATTTCCATCCTATAGTACACTTTGAATTACTTAAGAATTTAGAGAATAGTGAACCAAGTTTTTCCAAAATGTACTTATTCCATAATTTCCTACAAATGTTGAATAGTATTTATGAAATAAAACCCAATGGTCAAAATTAAGTAGCCTTTTTTTGAATAAAGTATGATGGATGAAAACAGTTAAGTTGTAAAGTTTGTCTTCAAACATATTATTGCCAATACAAATATTTTACAGTTTTTGGATAGCATGGTACCGAATAACTAATAAAATAAATAATAACCTTAATAATAAAACAAACTTTTTTTTTTTACAATATTCCTTGTGAATCAGAATCTATGAATTCATTAATAAAGGTAAAAAGAGAAATTACTAAAATAAAACAAATAAAATAATTTAACAATATTAGATATTATCTTTATCTGTTTAAAATAAAATAAAATCAATACATTAAATATGTTAAAAATAAAAAACAATTTAGCCTCATTAATAATAGTAATGTAGTATAAAGTATAACAAATAAAATAAAATTAATAAACAATATCAAATAGGTATTACCCTATACCTTTTTAAAATACTAAATACAGGTTAAGGTATTTTAACAAAATAAAATGAATATAATTTATTAAAATACAACAAAAAAATAAATAAATTTTGCCTCATTTATAATAATAAAATAGTAAATAAAACAATAAATTTATTAATATTATTAACAACTAGATATTACCTATACCTATTTAAAATGTTGATTAATGTTTTTTTAAATGATACAATAATTAGTCAGTCTTGATCTTCATTATATTCATCTAAAATATCTTCAACGTTTGATTCACAACTTTCTTTAAATATATCAGAATAAAATGTTTTTGCATCATCTGGTATTGTAAAAAATCTTAAAAGATTTTTTACATCTTTTTGTTTCAATACCTTTACATGATTTGTCTTAGGTAATTCTATAAGATGTTGAGTCAATGTAGACAGATCTGAGTTTCTTTTTATCACTTCTATCTTGAATGGCAATCCACTATAGGTTGTTGAAATTCCAACAGTTTTGTCACCTTTAATGTATGTAAAAATCTTTTGTTGTGTTGATTTAAAATCAGTTTTACATTTTACCAATTTCTTTACTGCTGTTTTATAATCATAAAATAAAAAGTCCTTGTTGTATACTTTAATAGAACACAATTTCTCAAATACCTCATGATATTGTTTAGGGGATATAATATCCTCTTTTTTCCTCAAAATTTGTTCTATCTGTCCGAAAACTCTATCTGGTGGCATATAACTATGGCCTCGCGTAGGGAAGAAATGATTGATTTTTTTAAATATGGTAGCTTTGAAGTTTATATAATGTAGTAAGGTAACCATTGTAAATTTATTTTTATTTTGTCCCGAACAAGAGTCGGAAAATAAATTAAGCGTAGTTGGGGGTGATTCATAAGTCTTAAATTTGGTTTCTGGCAAATCAAGAAAATCAATTAAGGCAGAACAGACCTCATTAGGGCCACGACCACTTTCGGTTTCAGTCCAAGTATATAAATAATTTTCTGCTGGGCCATAATTTGATTCTGAAATTACAAAAGTTAAGTTATACAACCATACTTGGCGACTGTAAAAAACTTCAGTTACTGACAATTTTGGTAGCGGCTGTGTCTGCATCATATCAAAAGAACATGTAATGGTATCTGGCGTTTTTTCTTTTAAGAGCTCAAAAAACTTTTTAGCCTTTTGTTTGTGCACATTCAGCTCTAACAACAGTTGATTTTTTATGTTACAGTCTGGTTCAACATTAATTTTTACTTTTTGTTCAGTGCAAAAACTACACACGTCTTGGCGCGGATGTCCAAAACTTAAATTAAACTTTTTAGTAAATATTTTTTGATATTTACTTAAACTACTAGTCGGTTTTTTTTCAGAAATCCTCTTTTTCGTCCAATGTGTCCACATGTACTTGATACTTAGACCCGGTTGCAAATAACATCGACCGGTATCTCTTCTAGTATGATGACTTTTACGACATTTAAATTGTTTGATGTGATCTTCAATAGACTCTGTTATTTCATTTGCAGTATGGTTGAAACGGTAGCCCCCTCTTTTTTCAACTGGACTACTATGATTGATATTAAATGTTTTGGTGACCAAATTAAGTCTTCGTCTAGTTAAAGATGTTATAGAACTAAATGCTTCACCACAAACTTTTACCATATTACCATTTGAAGCTGGTATGAAATAGTTAGTAACTGTCCGATTCATCCTATTAGTTGTTTTTCGGTTTGTACGTTTAGGAACAGATAGATTTATTAATGCAAGAATAAATTTATCTTGATCTATTTTGGTAGGGCAGCTGCATAAATTATTTTTAAATGATGAGATTTCATCACTAGATAAAAGTGAAACATTGCAGACTGTGGCCTTAATTTTGTCTTTGTGAATACACTTTACTGTCCATTCATTTGTTAAATTATTATTAATTATTTTTTTCTGTTTTTTTTTATTCACTTTATTTCTTTTCCTTCCACCATTAATTTCCATTATACAATCAATGTATTCAGGATCACTATTAAAAGAAGAGTCTGATATAGAATCCATCATAGGTATAAAGTCAACAGTAGTATTGTCAGTTAGTTCAGGTTGAATCAATTGTACATCAGCAGAAACAAGTAAAAACTCATTAGGTTCTGAAGGAATTTCAATCATCAAATCATTTTCTTGTATGACCCCTTCAAACAGTTTTGTTGGTTCTAAGACATATGGACTAATTTCTACATCCATATGTTCAATATCAAACGGTTCCAAAACAGGTGTAGGACTAGTAGGAACAATCTAGAAAATTAACATAGAATGGTATTTTACTTAAAAAAAATTATAAGATGTATTTTACTAAGATTAGTAATTTATTTACATTAGGTATACATAGTAAAGTAACCAAACATAATATAAGTTTATTATTCTGTAAAAATTAACATCATCAACTGTAGGAAAAATAATAATATAAAACAATAATAAGAAAAATTCAATACATTGTATTACTATGATTCGACAGAATCATTTAATTAAATAATATAAAATAAGTGCTAATTAAAGCAGAGGGATATTTTAATAGTACCTAGGTATATTATGTTCAATACAGTCTATACAAAACTAAAATGTACCTTATATAATAGCTACCTTATAATATGGTATTAAAAACATAAAATGCATACCCATTTAATGGCATTCATTTAATTTTAATGTGAGATTACTTATAAATAAATATAATAGGTGCATACCTACTTCATGGTTTAATATTATGAGTGTTAGTTTTTATGCTAGTCAAATATATTATTACACAATAAAAAAAAATTGGTTCATTGAAAATGAATATCAATATAATTATAATATAATAGAACATATTTTAAAGTATTATGTATATATTACCCACTCTGTTTATCAGTAACCTGTTAAAAAGTAGGTAATATATTTAAAACAAATTGAATTCATACACTTTAACAAAAATATCATGCTTATTATAATAAGTTATGAATACAAAACTGTATTTACTTATATTTAACTCATTAGTTTTTTGAAGACATAGTATCTATATTATAATTTTATTATAGAATATTAATTATTAATTATTATACTAGGTACACATTTGATTGTATCTACCTCCTGTAGCCATCGATGAATATTCTTATCATTATTTGATACATTATTTTCAACAGCAATATCTGGTGGATGGGGTATTGTTGAGGTATTACTGTCTTCAGTAGTATCCTGTTATAACATTTTAAATTTCAATAAAATATAATTCATACACACAAAATGTCATGTTAATATTATAATAATGAGTTATGAATACAAAACTGCATACTGTTTATACCTAATACACTAAATGTAATAGTTTTATAAGACTTTATAAGTTATAGTTATATTAGTTTTAGGTATAAACATATTATTATTGTTAAAGCATAAATTTAGGTACATACTAACTACTACAAATTATGAATAGTAAATATCTTACCATTACTCTTGCATTTTTCAATAAATTTCTTATGCGGCCTTTCGAGGTCATATTTACGTTTAAGAACGACGTGTTAATAAGACAATGGCATGTAAAAATAATTGTTTTAAGCTTCAAAAGCAAAATAAAATTTAAACTATTATCTATCACGTATTCATTAATGATAACAGCCAAGTTTTGGAGCGAATTTTATGGTATAATGATGAAGTTAGAAACGTTCTATTATGTTTTACCTTTTAGGTTATTATAAACACTATATGAAAATGTAAATCCGCAGAGCTATAGTGATAACATGAATTTAGAATAAATATAAACTCAAAATTTAAATAAGGAATAACTTTTTCATTTGTAACACATGGCAATAGTGCATCTTGAATATAACCGATGTACTAAATTTCCTTTTTATCATGGGCAATAGTACGTTATGACGTAGTCTGGATATAGTACATTTTGAAAAAAATCATGGAAATAGTTCTTTTTGAAATATTTCTATGGTCTGATTTTTAAATTACCATGGGCAATAGTACATTTTGGCCAAATTGATAGATTCAGTACACATAGTACATTCTGATAAATTCTCGCCATCGGCAGTAGTGCACTTTGACGCAATCTTAGTATATTTAATCAATTTATTGATAGGAAATAGTACGTTTAGGCATAATTTGATGGTTTTAAACGATTCCCCGCCATTTAAACTATATATTTTGATGTATAACTCATATATTCAATTTTTGGCAATAGTACACTTTGGAATGTCGCCCCTCAATTAATACTTAAATAAAACATTCATTGTTAAAGTATTTTTTTTTTCTTAGAATTACCTACATTTTTGTAATGTAAACATATGTTGATCGCAATATATTCTTTTGGGATTATTTGGGTAGCGATGCTACAAACATGGAGAAGCATTGTTATAAATGATAATAATTATTATAAATCATACCTATTTATTATATAATTTATTGTATTAGGTACATAGGTATTATGCAAAAAAAATTGAAAAAATTGCTTATGAAAAAAAAATAAGAAACCTACTACAATATTATAACAAAAGTATTTATTATTGAACCATTATATACAGCAGGTAGGTCCATATATTTAATTACAACATAATAGAATATTAAAATATAATTGGGAACTAATCTAGTTTAGCGGCTCCTCGAATTTTCTACTTTTTTTTTTGAAACATTAGTAATTCGACGAGTTTAGAACGATGGTGCAAAAATAAAGTTTCGGAAATGATTAGTTTTGAAGTTATAAATTTGCGAAGTTCGTGATTTTACGTTAATACGCATGGGCGCATAAAAATATATTTTAACGCTCTTATTTTGTGGCCAGTGATTACGCTATTTATATTGTTTATATAATATAATATACCAAAAAGTATGTTTAAAACTTCCATACTTCACTGGCAATTTATTGGAACTATCGACAAGGTACTCTAGGTTTTTACTTATGTTAAAATTAAATACTCTAATAGTAGCCACAACACCTCGGTAATAAGCAATATATATATTATATAGGTAGGTTTCAATAATAAATTATGTACCAGCTATTATATATAATGGCTATAATAGGTAATGCGTAATGCAAATAAAATAAAATGTACTTACTTGTTATAGCAGTATTGTTACTGATGAGTGATGTTTGAACGTGAAAATGTGAAATGTAAAACGTAATAGTAAGGCACTATAAAGTATAAAGGCACTGTACATTTATTTTATAGTGCTCTAGTAATTATAGTATATGTAACTATTTCATATTTGTCTATAATGTTAGGTTATAAAATTATAATCGTAGGTATAAACCGTAAGTTGACCAACTCGTTCGACGAAAACCAGTCGCGACCGCGCAGGCCGCCGCGTCTTCGGAGCGCTAGTGGTAATCGTCGCCAGTAGCAGCTGCCTACTACGACGAGCATCGCTGATCGCCGACCAATCACAGACCGCCGGTCTCCGCAGGGGAGTCTGAACGTTCCGGCGGCTATTATACTCTATTCAGAATAACTTTGCCCACTTTCGCGCACGCGACTGAGCCGCCGGCAGCCGTCAGACCCCCTGGCGAAAGTCAGGAGCGCTGTGATTGGTCGTTAGTTGTCGACAGCTTCCGTCACCGGTCGCTATCGTATACGTATACACCTGCGGGACGTCGGCGGGGGCGTTGCTGCAAACATCAGCGCCAACTGGTGGCAACAGACATGCGCGAACTCGACGAGTTTTCGTCGATCGAGTGGGCAAGGTTATTCTGAATAGAGTATAGTATGCATGCGCGCAAGTGGGTAATCTTACTGGGAATGGAGGGTATAGACTATAGATCACGATTTAAGATAGACTATGTTAAATCTTGGTATAGATTCGTGGTGGTTGTTGTATGACCACCGTACCGATGCGTATTTCTATATCATCGAGTATCTTTAATAAAATTGGTTAACTGATTATGTCGGCCGTTGCATATTTACGAATTATACGGAAAACCTGCACTTATACAATATACTGTACCTATATTATTATGTATTATGTATATAAATATAATTACTAATGCATACCATAGGTATAGAGCATGAAATAATAACATTGTTGTATCATTCCATAGAGTATACTGCTATGTACGGACCCCTCTACTCCGCCCCTACACAGAATATTCGAGCAATCGCTTATTTTCTAAGGCACTGGTGTTCTTCGTTAATTCGAGTAATCTAACCAGTATAAATTCAACTTGTCTTATTTACAATTTTAATAAAAATAAACATCGAACCACAAATTGTTTATCATTCGACGATTCTCAGGCGCGGCATTTAAGGGGGGGGGGGCATGGCCCCTCCTTAGACACCAAACTACGTATAAATAATAATTATACCTAGGTATTTTGTTTAACTGATGATTTTGAAATTATTAAATGTAATCCTGTATATTTTACATTTGTATTATTATTTACTACCCGAGTAACAATTTTGGTGCACATTGGGTGCCCTACATCAATTTTTAGGTTTTTGTTACCGTGCTATAACGGTGCACAGCACTGTGTTTTTGATCAAAATTAATACCGATTTATTACATGGGAAGCACCGTGCTGATAGAACTCAATAGTCGGTTCAGGAACCGTTTTAGCGTTCAACTAAAATTATAGTTCATTTGTCAGACTAGAGTCGGTGTTCTAACCGTCCGAGAGTGAACAAAGGTACAGTGCCGTAACCGTGTAGGAGTGTTGAAAAATACCGTGCACATACCGTGACAAAAATAAACAAAAAACGTAAAAACACGCAAATTTTTTTTTACGACATGTCGGACTCGAACCAGGAACCCCTAACAACCTATGCATTGATAATTATAATTCCTACCTACCGGGCCACTATCTTAGATACAATTGTCGGGCGATTCTATAGTATTTAAATCTTTTTGATCATTGTTATTTAAATAACATTAAACAGTTTATATTATTAAATGTTACATTTAAGTATATTTAAATTTCTTAAAACTCAAATATATCCATATTTAAAAAAAAAAATAAAAAACTTGTACCTATGTTATAAAAAAAAATAGTTACTTTATTATAACAATATTACAATTTTGATGTAGAACATTTTAAAATATTATGTAAGAAAAAATGTAAGTATTAACATTCAACATGTTATTATAATTAATAAAAAAGAATATATTATTATAAATTAGATAATATATTTAATTGTACATTTGTATTAAAAATTTTAATAAAAAAAATAAGTACCTATATTATTATCACAATATTAAGATTTTAATAAAGAACTTAATAATATAATATATTATATAAGAAAAAAAGTAAGAATAAACATTCAACATATTATTATAAATTAGATAATATATTTAATTGTACATTTGTATTAAAACTTTTAATAAAAAAAATAAGTACCTATATTATTATCACAATATTAAGATTTTAATAAAGAACTTAATAATATAATATATTATATAAGAAAAAAAGTAAGAATAAACATTCAACATATTATTATAAATTAGATAATATATTTAATTGTACATTTGTATTAAAACTTTTAATAAAAAAAATAAGTACCTATATTATTATCACAATATTAAGATTTTAATAAAGAACTTAATAATATAATATATTATATAAGAAAAAAAGTAAGAATAAACATTCAACATATTATTATAAATTAGATAATATATTTAATTGTACATTTGTATTAAAACTTTTAATAAAAATAATAAGTACCTATATTATTATCACAATATTAAGATTTTAATAAAGAACTTAATAATATAATATATTATATAAGAAAAAAAGTAAGAATAAACATTCAACATATTATTATAATTAATAAAAAATAACATATTATTATAAATTAGATAATATATTTCATTGTACCTACCTAGGTTATACAATATAGAAAATATTAAAAAAAAAAAAAAATAGAAAACTTGTTTGTAATAAAAAAAATACATTATTATACATTATTATACATTATAAATTATTAGCATTTTAATATAGATCATAATATATTATGTAACTATGTAACAAAAAGAAACTGGACTATATTATTTTTTCAATACGATTCAATGAATGGCGGAGATAATTGTCACAAACTTTATGAAAAGTTGCTTCATCGTCCGGAGTTAAAATAAATCCAGATAATGTCTCTGTAATAAGTAAAATACTTCATTAATTTGAAATTTTGTTTTATAATGTAGGATAATATATTTACCATAAATTAATGTAAAGAGATTCAGTTTCATGAAATTTTTTTTGGTTTTCCCTT
>NW_021762301.1:37844-42563 GCF_005508785.2 Acyrthosiphon pisum
ATATACGCACTAACCCGCTAGACCATACGTCCACGAGATATTAAATCGAATATTAACACATTTAAGATAAAACATTCAATTTTTTTTATTTTTTTTTTTTAGACCAATACAGCAAATATTATAAACAGTATAATACCTATATATATATATGTTATATAAAAAAAAACATGATTTAACAAATGGTGTCATACGAACCAGTTTCACAATTACAAATAACTTCGGTTTTACAATATTTACTTAATACTTTTTGTACAAATTGATTTCCTTTCATTAATAATACATATAAACATTTTGGTGAGAAGCGAGTATGCTCTATGAAACAATTATCATCGATTTCAAAACTATGCAGAATTATTCCACACCAATGACATTGAACTGCATCGTCGAGATTGATATAGTAAAATCCGCATTCGGCTAATTTGTACTTATGTACTTATGACCGGTGTTCGATGGAAACGACTTAAAAGTTCGTAACCTAGATACAAATGTAGAGAATTCTGGATGGGCTGGCGTTGAATTGAATCGTATTTGGTCGACCAATGACTGGATATCGTTTGAACATCTTTGGAAATTCATTTTTAAAAAAAATTAAAGAATAACTTAGAAAAAAAACAATTTGATGAGATGATGAGAAAATTAGTGAACGAGACACAACCTGCTCAAACACTTAATCGTTAGTAACTGAATACATGATAAAATACATTTTTTGTCATGACTGGATATAAAAAAAAAAATAATCAACTTTAAAAAATTAAAAAAAATAATTGTAAATTTGTTTATCAAATTTAGATAAAAAAAACAGTGTAACCAACATGAGTAGAAATGAAATACTGTAAATACTTTTACAAGGTAGAATTTGGTAGACAATCAGTGTGAAATGTGTTACACGGTAAAATAAAAGTCTCCAAGGGGGACATTCCCCCTTGAAAAAAAAAAATTACCGTGGAAAAGCTGGCTGTGAACATACAAATATATACTACTAACCATATAGTTCATAATTAGTGAGGTGGGAGGAATGTAGCTAGAGAAAAATAAAATTTGAATTATTTGTTATAAGTACTGAAATAAAATAATTCTTATGCATACCTGGATACTGTGGATAATCTGTATCACAATCGGTGTCATTTTGTAAAGGGTCTACGCGATCTCCTAACACGCCCAACACTTTCTGTGTTGAATTTGACAAAGATGAAAAATTGCAGCCACCTCCTGTTTTGTATAGTTCAACCTAAATAAAAAAGTAATAATAATATTCTGAGTAAAAAAAAAAACTAAATGGTTAAATAAAAATAAAAAGGTTTACCTTGTTATCACTTTTCTCCTTTCGGGCTTTTCTTTTTTGAACATAATACAATGATTTTAACTGTCGAATGCTTCTGATACCAGACTCTTGCTGGCTGTTGTATGTATCACTGATTTCAATCCAAGTAACATCTTTACATTTATTAGTTATACCATCAGTCTAAATTATTGGACAAATATTTATTGCAATATAAATTATGATAAAAATTTTCATAAGATTCACTATTGCAACACAAAAAGAAAGAATAGCTAAGTCCATGAACAATTAACACATTCATGTTACCAAATAATATTTTTATTTAATTGACTTACCTTAATATTTTCAATAATTTTTTTGTGCGGTAAAACTAAATCAATTAAAAGGCATTTTTCAGCCTCAGTGAAATTTTTACCTCTTTTGTCACTTGCCATTTTGATATAGAAAAACAAATATTTATAATAGAACAGAAAATGACAGAACACTCAACGACTCAGCACACAAAACTTCATATTGAATTATCATTTATCACATTATCATTAATAAAAAAAAATATTTATACTGATAACTGAGCAAGTGGTTGTAACCATGGTTGTAACCATAGATAATAAATACAAATAATAAAACAATTTTATGCAACGCAAACTGTTCAGTAAACATGATTTTACAGAACAGATAGATTATAGAACCAATAGTTTACAGAACAGATTTTATGCAACCCGGCATTAGACTAACATTATTTTATTATTATATACTTTAATACTTAAGCTGATTTATAAAAATGTGTAACTAGTGTGTAAAAAAAAATATATTAATAATATTTAATTACAAACACTAACATAATTGTATTATTATATTAATGTAATTAATTTAATTTAATTTAATACCGTTACACACTATTGTATGCTGACTACCGCTAAAGTGCTAAACTCGTGTATAAAACGGAACAGAAATTACAGCTCCGGATTATACGTTGATTTGGCACCGAGTTCTAGATTCATGTACAGAACGTAAATACGCTACCGATTGACGTCGCGGAGAGCGCATTAATATATTATATTAGGCTTGAATATATTATGTTCAATATTTACGTCATATTTTATTATATACATATATTATTATTCATTTTATTATTCATAATGATGTATGATATAGGTACATATTATAAAATTATCCTACATGTGTGTCTGATAAAAGACACCAATATACTAAAAATGTAACTTTATAAACATAATAATAATAATAACGGTCACCATGCTTGCGTAATATTATTATTCCGAATAACGTTAATTTGCGGCGGCCGTGTTAAATTGAATTTTTTTTTTTCGTTTTTTTTTTTTTTGTTATTTACCTTTCACATTTAACTTTCACCGTTATCATATTTAACGAAATCTTTCCGATTTTTTTCAAAATTCGAGTATTACCGCCTCTACGCACCTCGCACCACCCCGTCGAAGACTTATACGCGTTCCCCGCTAAATTTATAGGCCGCGCGCGGCCGCACTTTCTCCGTGAAAAGTCTTGGGGCGGAGCGGCGTCACGGAAAGCAGACGGCCGATATCGCCGCCGTCGAGTAGGTATCGCTATATACAGGCATAAATATATGCGTCGGGACGTTCGATATTTTTCTCGACGTCCGCAGGTGGCGGACGTCGAAATCCGGTTCGGAATTCACCGGGACGCCGATACGGTTTAAGTCATTGATTTAACACCAGTTCTCAACTCAGTAGGTAGTAAAGACCTGCAAGGGCCGGGCCGGCCCGATCCGATCCTTAAAAAGCCCGGCCCATAGTGACATTAAACCGGGCCGGGCCTTTGAAATAAAATAAAGGGTTGGACCGGGCTTTTTTAAGTCTTGGAATTTTATTCCGGGCCGGGCCTGGGGTATTTTTTTGTACAATTTTTCGGGCCGGGCTGGGCTGAACTTCGAATAATAAATCAAGGGTTGGACCGGGCTTTTTTAAACCTTGGACTTTTATTCTGGGCCGGGCCTGGGTTTTTTTTTTGTACAATTTTTCGGGCCGGGCCGGGCTGGACTTCGAATAATAAATCAAGGGTTGGACCGGGCTTTTTAAGGATTTTTCTTCGAGAATAAATAATCACAATTTAAAATAACAAATAATAATGATAAAACTGACGTTGGTACAAAAAAGATAGATACTAGATAGTAGATACAATCACAATGAATATAATAATATATTGATTGGTGAATGGTGGGTATAATAAAGCTATTTTTATACCATAATAATATGTCAATACAAATAAAATAACAACACACCACGAAAATATTTAGCTATTTGCGGCGTTATTACTAGGATAAGATATAAACGGTAATTTGGAATATTTATAGAAAATGTATTGCGTTTGACTGATGAATACAGTAAGTTGCCACAACACCAGTCTAGTGTCTACGGTACCTAGTAACTACTAACTACTACCTACTATTGCTTTTGTACCCATAGTAGTAGCTTCTACCTAGTGTACCTAGTACCTACCTAGAATCTACTAGTATTAATGCATATCACGCATTACCGAATTTTTTTAGTTTGTTCGTTTGTTGTCGGATCGTCTCAATAGTGTGTTAATTGTTGAATTCATATTTAAAGGTAAGTTTTTTTAAAGTTACCTAATATCTATGTAGTATGTACTTTAGAATTTAATATTTATTTGTATGTACTGATAGGTAAAACAATATTCTATACCTACTATAATATTATGTACTATGGTGTATGTAGGTACTAGGTACTAGGTATACCTAGTACCTACATAGTAGGTTGTAGGTACTACCTAGGTAGTACTTGACATTTATAGCTAGGAAGTAGGTATTGAGTACGTACTACACCTATTTGACAAAGGTAGGCATTAACTAGTTAATAAGTTAATTTATTTTAACTTCAACTTAACTAGTTATTTAATTTTTAATCAACTAATAACTTAGCTACCTAGTACCTATTACCTAGTTAAATAACCCATAGTATAATAAATAACTTAGCTTTTTCCAGTTAATTTTAAAAACAATTCTGTAAGTTTAAATCATGTTTATTTTTTATACATAAGTATTTCTAACTGTAGTTAGAACTAATTAATTAATTACTAATTAAGTCACTAAGGGCCAATTATACTGTCTATGATTAAACTATGATTGAGCTTAATCAGCTGATAACAGATATTTAAACGGGCAAATTCGGCCGATTAAACTCTGATTAACTTTAGTTATAGACGGTACAACTGGCCCTATGGCTAATGTATAAGGTTCCAGCCTGTAACTCAAAAAATCACTGTCCCTTTGGCTTTTTTAGTTCTTAACTATGGGACTAATGTTTGTATATTATAGTTTTAAGCGTTCAATATTATCATTTTGGGTATAATGTCTAATGCAGTGGCGTACGCAGGATTTTAGTTCGGTAAGGGTTTTCAATATATGTTGATCAGTGACTCGT
>NW_021762301.1:42640-55487 GCF_005508785.2 Acyrthosiphon pisum
CACACCCCCCCACTATATAGCTAAACTGATAAATATAACCAACATTATATAACACATAATAATTCTTTCAAAATAAATTCCTATTTATGTATTTAATCATCTAAATTCTTAAAATGATATAAAACATTAGATAATAATTATTAATTAGTATTTATAAAATATTAAAATATTATATACTATAAACAAAATAATAAAATAAGTGAACAATATATTCATAAATTATATTTATTTATAATAAATTATAGATTCAGTCTTAAATTTAATCTACGATTAGAATATTTAACCAAGTGATTTAGAACCTCTTCAGGTAATACATTTATATCTGTATGGATGTTTAGTAACGCTAACCCATTTAATCGCGACTCACTTATTGTATTACGGAGATATGTTTTTAAGCGACGTAATGTAGAGAAAGATCTTTCTGCAGATGATGTAGTAATGGGCAATGTTACTAATATTTTTAACAATAAATAAATAGTTGGAAATAATATTTTATCACATGTAATAAGAGCATCTATAGGACTTTTTGGATTCATTTCATTTTGTTCCACAAATGTATACCATAATTTGAATTCTTCAGCAGTCATTAATTTACTTTTATTAATAAAAGATGAATACGTTTCATGAAGATCGATAAAACTTTTTTCTTGTTCTTTTGATGGGTTTTTTGTTTTAGGAATCAAACAGGAAAAGTTTTTTAGAATAGTATTATGTGATGTGAGTCTTTCACGAAGCTGGAACAAAAATGTGTCGAGAAATGGTATAAAAATTGACCGTAAAAAATGCTGCTCAACATTTTCAGCTGGAACATTATTCGTAGTTTTTTGGCGATTAATTTTTCTTGGAAGTGAAAAATCAGAAATACCAATTTGTTCACAAGTTTTACAGTTTAAAATAATTTCATAAATTCATTTTCACTGTTAATACGAAGTTGTTCAATTAAATTCTCAACACATGAAGCAGCATCTAATGCAGTTTTTAAATCTGAATTTTCTAGTTGCAAACTACGACTCAAACCAACACTAATAGATAGGACTTTAGTTAAAACGTAAAGAGAAACTTGAAATTGTAATTTTTTAATAGCACATAATAATTGATCTGCCTGAGATGATATATTACTAGAAATCCAAGAATATTCTTCAATAGATCAAGTACTTGAATTATTAGATAATATTTCTAACGCACTGACTACAGCGAGCTGCATCTCTTCATATAAAATAACAGCATTGTGGCGCTGTACCCAACGCGTTGGACACATTTGTTTCAACCTGCTAGCTTTAGAACTAGGAAACAAATCTTTAATACATCTTTGAAGCACCTCAAGTCGTTTTGGGTATCCAAAAAAATTACAAATTGATTGCATGGTACCTATCGTATTACGAATTTCCGGGATATTACAAGAATCAGAAATTACCAAATTCAGGCAATGAGCGCTACAATGGATGTAATAAGCTAGTGGATAAATTTCACGAATTCTAGTTTGTACACCTTTAAACTGTCCGCTCATAGCAGCAGCTCCGTCGTAACCTTGGCCGATCATAAATTTGGGGTTTATACCAAAACTTGAGATACTTTCTAAAATAGTATCAGCAAGACCTTTACCACTGACATCATTAACTTGTACAAATTGAAGAAAGTCTTCTCTTATCTTTTTTTCACCATCATCAAAATATCTTATACAAATTGAAAGCTGTTCCTTTGTAGATACATCCATTGTTTCGTCTGCTAATAAAGCAAAACATTCAGCATTATTAATTTGGTCCACTAATTTTTTTAGAATAATATTGTTACAACTTGATATTATTTCATTCTGTACTCTAGGACTAATGTAAGTAGCATTTTTGGAAGCAGTATTTAGATGGTTTTCCAAATCGCAATCACCTGCATCAATTCTAAACTTCAAAAGAGTACGAAAATTACCTTCATTTAGTGTTTTAACATCTTCATTTGAATTATCAACTTTAGTTTGTAAAGATTTAAGACCATGATCAAAATGCCCTCTCAAAGCCAGTCCTTGTCGCCCACATAATAATACAGTTTTTATAATTGGAAGTATTTTTTTACGATTTTCCAAAACTTCTTTTTTTTTTGCTTCATTTAACTGCAGATCTATAGATATGGTTTTTTTTTCTTTTATAGATAGGACATTTTTTTCTTGTAACTGATTAAACTTGTGATAGTCGGTTTTTTCATGTTTTTTAAAATCTTCTTTAGCATTTTTCCAGTGGTCATATTTATCCAAAACCAAGCGACCAGTAGCTTCGTGTGATCCCTTACCTACACATATATTAGGAGAAGGAAAAAAAATACAAATTTTACAATAAGCACCATCTTCAATGTCAGAGTAAGCCAACCATTTGAATTCATACAACCAGCTGTGTTGAAATTTCAAATTTCTTTTACCAGATTTTGGGAAGTTGTAGCTTACATTAGGTATCCATAAATGATCCAAAATGTCAAGTTTTTCATCATTTGACATTGATACCTAGAATAAATGTCACATCTAATTTATGTATTTTATGATAACCTTTAAATTACAATTTAAGACTAAAATATTGGTAGTTCAACTTATTATTTTTTTAAATTTAACCTAAGTGCCAATGAAGTTAATTTATTTCAAGTATTCGTGTTTGATACTAATATGAATACACCAAATACAGCTACAAGAGTTTAAATGTCAATAAGTATCAACTTACTGTTTTTCCAACATAACATGATACATCATTTCTAACACATTTACTAAGCAGTGTTTTTGAAGAGTGAATTTTTACTTCTTCAACATTTTCCTAAAAATTAGGATTAATAAGCAATTAGGAAATTAGCAATAATAAATAACTAAGATAAAATCATTCAAATGATTCAATTGAAATTAAGGTAATAAGAAAAACATTAGAACAGTATATTACAAAAAAACAAGCATATAAATCAATATTTTAAGACAACCAATAGGCATTTAAATAGATTTAAGAATAGTAAAAGCTTTTAGCTTTAAGACACTTCTAAAACCACTTTAACTAAGCTTATTAATTATTATATTACCCATTCAACCTAAACTAAAAATACTTTTTAGGTATTTTCAAAAGTTTTGAAAAGCAAGCATTAAAATAGCTATAGGTATACTTAAATTGCATTACAAAGCAGCTTATTTATTTACTTAGTTAATTTTTATTTTATAAAATATTTTAAAAACCCATGCAGCCATGCTAATCGTAGATGATTTGGACCTTAGTCATAGTTAATGATAATTTTTAAAACATAAACTCACAAACGCCTTTTTGACAGTTGATTATTGATTAAGTTTTTACACATATTTTCTAAACAAATAACTTAAAAAGATATTTGTAATTGTAATACTTATATTTCTGAATTTACCTATGTACAATGTACCTACTAAATATTAAGTGAAAATTAGTATTTTAAAATTTGTGTTCGAGTAGCCAGTAGGTACTTACCAAAATTGGGTTTTGTGACTCTATAGTCTCACTTTGTGGTAAAGGTGATGGGTCACTATTTGATTCTAAAGTATCAGCAGATGGTTTGGTTTTTTTTGAAAAAAAACTCAATATTGAGGTATTTTTTCGTTTAGCACTCATTTTTTTTATAAATTGTGGCTGAATGCCTGAATCCTGAACACCAAACTACACGAGAAAGAACACCAAGAAACCGTTGGTTGATTTGATAATTGATTATTATTCGTACTACCACTTTATTATGTGCTACCACTACTACCTAGTACCTACGATAAAATTAGTGATAACTGATAAGTGATAACACTATTTAGAACCGTTCTAAATAGAACGTTTCATAACGTCCCGCACTTCAGATGAAAACATCAATAACACTGCAGCTATGCTTTCTCGATTTTATACTACAGTGATAATTTCGAGTCGTCTAGTTGTTTATTAAAGACATGATTAAAAATTAAAGACCATAGTCTATAGATAATAGACATATTATTTAAGTGTTTGACAAATAAATAAATTTTAAGATGAGAAAGAAATATCGGGGGGGGGGGGGGGGGTTAAAACCCTATAACCCTACCCCTGCGTACGCCACTGGTCTAATGCAATAATGCTTTTAGTATAATAAATAATAATATATTAATATGTAGGTAATGTATAAGCAGTGATAGTGTAACATACTCATCCCACTTTGAACTTTTAAATAATTTTCAAATTTGTAATTTATTTTATGTAAATTTATATCACAAATAATACTACATTTTAATTATTTTAAAAAAAATTAAAGAAACCACAAAAAATATTTACTTCATAAAAATGTAGTGTTTACAATAAAATCTATTGTACAAGAAAAAACGCATAGTGAGGTGAGCATGCTTAAAAATCACACATTCATACTTTACCTATATATATATATATATATATATTATATATGAAGCTCAATATTGCATTATTTAATAAAGAGCTATTTTAAAATAAAACAATTATAAATGCATAAAATATAAGAACCATGTAAAATAATTTAATATTATATTATTGGATAATCGAGTAAGGTAATTAATCACAGTATAGCAATTTACAATAACTAATAAAATCAATTATTTTTACACTTCTATTAGATATTTTCTATTTCTATTTCTATTAAATACATTTGATGAAATTAAAGTAATAATTAATAATAAAAAAACCAAGATCTAATCTCGGAGGAATAGGTATTGAATGATTGGTTATAATTGGAGCGTTCAAGCATAGCAGTGCCGTAGACAGGATTTTTTTATGGGGGGTTCATAATTATATTGAAGTAATATTTAAAACATTATATGTTAACATGATATATTTACTACTACTACTACTACTACTGAAAATGGGCTATAGTATATTAGTATGATATACAGAAGATCTATTTTTCTTGGCTTTTTGGCCATTTCATCTAATATTTCTTCTGGTGTGATTTCAATATTCCTGTAATAACTCAGGAGCACCAATCCATTTAGACGATCCTGTTCAACAAAGAGTCTAATAAATAATTATAATATAAATCAACATATTTAATTAATTATAATCTGCCTCTTTCATACTATTTCTTAGATAGGATTTTACTCTTTTTAAACTAGAAAAGTATCTCTCTGGCGTTGCAGTCGAGACGGGAAGTGTACATAGAACTTTTAATAAAACAAATATATTAGGAAATATAACTGGATCACAATGCTTGATAGTATGTAATACATTTGATGGCAACATTTGATCATCCTTGGTTACCATGCGCTTCATTTTTTCTTTCCAAATTTGTAGCTCACAAGTAGCTGTGGTAATATCAATATGAGGGAGATAAAAATTAATTAAAAACTCAAAATCTGCATTATTTGATGAATTTGTATCATCAAACCAAAATTGAAAACCTGAAATAATGTTTTAATTGCTTAAGTATATAAATTATAAATATATTTATAGTAGATACCTAATATAATTTAAGATTGTTATACCTTTAAAAATATTCTGATGAGTTAAAAATCTTTCTTTTATTTGTGATATAAAAGATTCAATAAAAGGGATGCATATAGAAATTCGATAATAATCTTCAGATATTAAGACATTATTTAATGATAAATAGTTAGATCTATTTTTTTGTCGGTGAGTTATTCGTTTAACAGATATTTCCTTGCCTAATATTTCAGCCATTCTCTAGTACCTAGCATGTAAAATTATAAAAATTGTTTTTATGGATATTATGTAAAATATTATCATTTAAATCAAATAATAAATATTTACTTGAGCTTCTTCAAACATTTTTTTAAATTCTTCATCTACATTTTCTCTTAAATTTTAACCTCAGTACTTCAAAATAAAGTACCTAGTTAGACATTGGTACCTATATTTTCCACAATATACAGTGTGAATGGGAGTGGTTTGAACCCCCTAAACCCCGCCGTGTCTACGGCCCTGAAGCATAGGTAGTAGGTACCTTACAAACATTTTGTTAAAGGAGACACTTTTTATACATCTTTAGTGGTAGGTGCCAGGTGGATGGAGTCCCCAGTTTTTTGAAATAAGTATTTGTAAAGTATTTTAAATACTGTCTTGGTCACATTTGTATTTGAAAATCAAATATTTTTATGCAAATACTCTTCAAAATGCAACTGAATTATTTGTCCGTTGTCACATTTTTTTTTTTATATAATTTATAGGTATATAATAGTTATTTATTGTAATCCCAGGGTTTCTTTATGGTATCTGACATCTGTACGTTTTATTTAATTTTAAATATTATAAAATATTAACATATTATATTATATTTTCTAGTTGATCCTAAAACGAATGAAATGGATTCATCCATTGATGAAATTAACCGTGAGACAAAAGAAACAATTCAAAAGAAATTACTCTTAGGTGTGTGTAAACTTATTCCAAAAAGTAATGCAAAAGGTGCTTTTTGGAATTGCTTTGAAGTTGTTGTGTTTACAGAAACCGAACAAAATACTAATTATGTATCCTGTATAAAATGCCATAAATTGATGTCGTATAAGCTGTTACAAGGCAGTTCCCATTTAAGTCGACACAAATGTGCAGTGTTAACTTCTGAACCTTCATCTTCAATTGACCAGTATTTTAATAAAAAACAAAAGACAAATTTACCGCAAAGTGTGATGAAAGACTGTCAAGAAAAGTGTGTTCAGTTTTGTAGTCAAGATATAAGACCCATGGATATTGTAGCTGGATCTGGGTTTAAGAATTTGGCAAATTATTTGATTTCAGTTGGTTCTAAGTATGGGGAGATATCTGCAGAAAATTTGTTACCACATCCCACGACCATTCAAAGAAACATGCTAAAAATAGCCGATAATAAACGTGAAGTGGTAATTGAGCATATTCGTTCGTTTATTGAAGAGGAATTAGTTGCTGCTACAACAGATATGTGGACAGACAACTATAAGAAAAGGAGTTATATATCCTTAACACTCCATTTCATCGAAGATTGGAAATTAAAAATGCATAACGTGTACACTGGTCAATTTCCAATTGACGAAAGAAAAACTGGTGAAAATATTCGAAAATGTTTAAAAACCTTTTTTGTTTCATGGAAAATTGATTGTCCTTAAAATAATATTCTTTCAAACCTCACATGGGTTACAGACCAAGGATCGAACATAAAAAGTGCACTTGAAGGAGTTACACGTATCAACTGTGCTGCTCATATGTTAAGCAACACTCTAAAGCATACATTTGACACAAAATTTCTTATGGGAGAAGACGAAAATTGTGTCACTAGACCAATCATTAATTCGATTCATACATCTAAAACTTTGATTGAATATATGAAGCGGACTGGAGATATAAATAAGCTTTCAAAAACTCTAGTTCAAGAAATTGAAATCAGATGGAACACCAGACTAGTTATGTTAGTTTCAATAGAAGAGCAATATGAAGAAATTATTAAATTATATGAAAATGAACCACACAGATTTAATAACATAGACAGAACACTTCTACAAAAAATGATAACTTTTTTAAAACCATTCAAAATGGCATCTGATGAGTTGGAGGGCGATCAGTACCCAACCATTCATAAAGTAATTTTACACAAGGCTAAAATAGAAAAACATTTATTGAGTTACACTAAAGAGCCTGCATTAAATTGTAGAACTAACGACAACGAAACAGGTAATAATAATTTTATTTATATTATTGATGTTAGCTAATAATTGTTTTTAATTTATTGTTTGTTTTAGAATTAAACTATGAGAATATATTTAGTACATTATCCAAATGGGCATTAAGTAAATTGGAAGAAAAATTCAAAATTGATCCCATACATGAAATAAGTTGTTTCTTGTGGCCAAAATTTAAAAGTTTGAAAATGGTATCTAATGAATCTAAGATCTGTATCATTAATAAAGTATCACACGCTTTAAGGAAGTATGAATTAATTCGCACAGAACAACAATTTACAACTGTTAATAAGGATCATCAAGTACCAGAAATTAATCAAAAAGAATTTGAAGAATGGGAAGATAATGAAGTAGACATTAGCTTAAGAAGTTCCACACAGGAAATATTTGCCTACCAAAATGAAGTCTTTGATAAGAATGAAGATGTATTAAATTGGTGGAAAACAAATGGCGCACGTTTTCCTCTTATGGCACAACTGGCAAGAAAGTGTTTTTCGATACCTGCTTCAAGTGCATCAAGTGAGCGGAGTTTTAGTACAGCTGGTCGTATAATTGAAAAACGTCGAACCAACTTAAAAGGCAGTAGTGTAGATTCCCTTATGTTTTTACATGACTTTTATAAATCATCTAATAGAAATACATAGTTTATACTTGTACATTTATTTAATTTTATTCATATCTAATTTAATATAATATTTTTGATATTGATATTATAGGTATTATATGAGTAATTAAATATATATTATATAATATATTATCTATATTATAGATAATTCAATATTTTCTCAGTTTATCATTTTTGAAACTGAAGTAAGTATATTGAAATTAAATATTGACTAAAATAATTTTTCATTTAAAACTTTTGTAAGATGTATCTAATATCAGTAGTATGAACCGGGCGGGTTGTTTATCTTAAACTACATACACAGTTGCTATTACTTTACATTATCGGATAGGAATCATAACGTTTCCCACCGGCCAAGATGAACAGACGGGTTATACCTATTACTTAGTACTTAGTACTTACTACTTAGTACTTAGAACTGATAACCTTTTGGTGCCTAGTGCTTAATACCTAGCCTAGTGCCTATGTTCAATTTATAATGTTATGTAAAATCATGCCTTTTTTACAATTACCATGATTACATATCAAATATAAAAAATAACACTGACACTACTTTTAAAAAAATAACTAACTTTAAAATATATTTAACCTTAAACTGTGCAGTGCTACTCACGTTCATTTTTACATCCACACTTTTAATTTTCAAACTTAAAAATGTATTATTTATATCATTATTTTATATCCAAAGTTTGTTATTTGAATATAAAAATAGGTACATTATTATGGTAAAACAAATTAAATATATTGGAGCTTATAATTCAATATAATATATTATGAAGTTTTTATATAATATTATAATGAATAGGTATTGTTGATATTACATTGTGGTGGGTACTGAGTACAGTATCAATTGAAATTATTAATTCATTAATTTTATAGATTTAAAAAATATTATAGATTAAATATATCAATTGGATAAGTTGATTCTATGATTTAATTTAGAAGAAGTGTAGGTTAAAATTGTAAAAATTGTGGTTGAGGAGTGAGGATAATAGTAAGTTGACTTTTATTTAATGTGATGTTTTAATTTTTTAATGTTTTAAATCATCTTGAGATCTACCTTGTTTGACTTAATTTTGTGATTGATTTTTAGTAGGTAAATTAAAAGTATTTTCTGTTATATTATGTACCTAGCTAGTTTTTATCAAGCTACAGGTAAATATAATAGGTATTAGGTAGTAGGTACTAGGTAGTAGGTACTAGGTACATCAACCCCAGTTATCATAATATCTGTCATAAGACATTGTCATGTAAAAATTGTACAACATTTTTAAACCAGTCCTACAACAAAAAAAAACCAGCCTTAAAAAAAATCTCGGGCCGGGCCGGGCCTGAGGATAAAGTTGATGGACCGGACCGGGCTTTTTCGAGCTTAGCATTATTTTGGACCGGGCCAGGGCTTTTTTTCACAATTTTTTTTGGACCGGGCCGGGCCGGGCCGGGCCTGAGGATAAAATTGATGGACTGGACCGGGCTGAAAATTTACGGCCCTTGCAGGTCTATAGTAGGTAGGTAGGTCGGTTAGGCGTAGGTGCGAAAGACCCGGGGTCGTGGTTTCGATCCGGCCTTCGGGACTCCAATTAATTTGCGGCGGCCGTGTTAAATTGATTTTTTTTCCGCGTTTTTTTTTCGTTTTTTACATTTCGCTATTTTTCATATTTCACGAAAACGGCCTTATTTCGGCCTTATTTCGAAGACTTATTCGCGTTCCCCACTAAATTTATAGGCCGCGCGCGGCCGCACTTCCACCGAGACGCGTCCAGGGGCGTAGCGAGGTCGCAGAAAGCGGACGTCCCACGGCTCCGCCGTCGAGTAGGTATCACTATGTACAGGCATAAATACGTGCGTCGGAAAGTTCGATTTTTTTCCGTGGGCGGCGGAGCCGGTCGTCCGCTGTCCGACGCTCTGAGATCGTCCGCTTCGGAATTCACCGGGACGCCTAAACGGTTTAAGAGTCATTGATTTGACTCCATCTTTCAACTAAGTAGATAGGTAGGTAGGATAAGGCGCAAGTGTGGATGACCCGGGGTCGTGGATAAAGTGAATTTTTTTTTTCGTATTTTTTTTTTACGAAAGTTTTCCGGTCAAATTCGAGTATTACCTCCTCCATGGACTTTGTACAGCCCCGTTGAAGAATTATTCGCGTTCCCCGTTGCGGAGATTGGAGAGCTGGCAGTGTCGTTATTACTATATACAGGGATGAATATATGCGTCGAAAAGTTCGATTTTGATATTGATATTATATTATATTTTACTGCCTTTTCGGCCACGCCGTATTTATATATTTGATTTGGCATAAATATACACGATATAGCCACGCTGTACTGTAGGTACACGCATATTATAACAAATATAAATGTATAAAGAGAATACTTCAACGCAGAGTGTATTACAATATATTATTAGTGATCGCTTTGACTAGACTATAGGTACGTTTAATAAATTAATAAATAGACAATTGATAATAACAATAACAATATAGTTAAACGTTTATTACTAACGCAGTGCTGTGGTTTGATTTAAATAAACAATTTAAAAATACCGGTATATCGACGACGATCTGTCTGTATGTACTGTACATACCTACATAATTGTATTATAATAAAATTTATAAATGTTATATGTACCTATGTACGATTATTTATGCGTCAATATCAACGGTGCACACAATGCTACAGTATGACCATTATTAATTGATACGGGTTTTTCGGTGGTGTGCTGGCGTGCGGCCGTGCGGGGGGGACAACTTTAGCGACGCGAAACACGCCTGTGTTATTAAACGTCATCTTGTGACGAACGTCCATGCGACACACAACCCAAGCGCACAGAAAAACTTATTTTTTCATAATATATTTATAATATATTTAGCTTTCTTAGCTTTTCTTGGAGTATTGTGTTCTGCGTTGGGCGCTTTTCAAAACCGGTGAGTACAATTTTGAAATACATAATAATAATTAATAGTAAGCAGTGGTGTAGTGGAGGGTACACGCGGGTACACGGCGTGTACTCACCTCCCAATTTTAGATTAATGCGTGTACCCTTAACGAAAATCGTGGTTCGCGGGTACACGGACCATGAACCATACGTATAAACGTTACCTAGTCAATACAATTTATTTAGAAAATACTATTGGGTAATATAATTTATTAAATTTTGATATTCAATAACAAAAAAAAAAAAATAAGCGTAATTTTTTTACTATTGTCATAGAACAATATAGAAGCGAAACTCGATCAGCTGATTTACGTTTACCTCCTAAATATAATCTGAAGTCTGAAACTAGAAAACGACTAAACCACGAACTAAGATATAATAGACTGGAAACGACAAGGTGGGCGGGTAACGGCCCGCAAAAGGTTCCTCTGTTATCATCAACACTCATAATCGAATGTTTTCAGCGCTACCAGTTGTTTTATTTATATCTTAGTCCGTAGACTAAACTGACTAAACGAGCCCGACAGGCGGCAGTCTATAACCAACATGATGTTAGATCCTTGTTTACCCGTATTCAGAAAACGTTTGCGCGGTACGCTACGCAGGGTCGGCTCTTTTACCATCGTGAAGCGGCCGTCCAACGCGTACACAGATCTATTTTTAAATCATTAATTGGTAACTTTTACATTATTGTTGTTTTGTCCAGTTTCAAGTTATCAGTTATCGTTTCAAATATCCATTACAAATTACAATAAAATTATATCATAAACCTGCTGTCGGTTATAAAATAATAATATTATTATTATTATATTATATTCTTATTTTAATGTTCTATGAGTAATAATTAATAAATACCGTGTTAAGTATTAATGAATTATTAATGAATACTATACTTATACATTAACATACAAAATGGAAAAGTTTCTTACAAAAACGACCAAGGTAAGAATATTTTAATTAATTATTGATATGGCATCAAGTTTTTTTTTTTTATGTTATATTTCTCTCTACTAGAGAGCCTAGATAATAAAGGCACTCTATATAGTCTCTACTATCTATTTTTTTCAACGTAGGTAGGTAATTAACTGTTACTAGACAGAACCTATTACCTACCTAATTTAGAAATGTTGAGCTCTAAAAAATATGGTTGGTTAAATATGATGGATCATAGATACCTAAATATGATATTTACAAATGTTTTTTTGAATTTTAACCTAACCTTTTTTGTGTTTAGGTTAAATGTAGTAGTAATAATTCAGATGTTGAAGATGATCCATCACCAACGAAAAAATCTAAAGTGGTGAGTTGTTTTTAGATTTAGTTATTTGAGTAATTTAAAATTTTGATTAGATTTCAATTAGATTTTTTGTGTTTAGGTTAAACGTAGTAGTAATAATTCAAGTGTTGAAGATGATCCATCACCAACGAAAAAATCTAAAGTGGTGAGTTGTTTTTAGATTTAGTTATTTGAGTAATTTAAAATTTTGATTAGATTTCAATTAGATTTTTTGTGTTTAGGTTAAACGTAGTAGTAATAATTCAAGTGTTGAAGATGATCCATCGCCAACGAAAAAGTCTAAAGAGGTAAGTTTTTTTGAGATTTAGTTATTTTTTTTTTTTTTTTAGTTATTTTGAGTTATTACTTATTAACAATTTAGTAT
>NW_021762301.1:55587-57376 GCF_005508785.2 Acyrthosiphon pisum
CAGACCAATAACGATAATTTTGTTTATTCACAAAACCATCAAGATGGAAATGTGCTTCATCAGACATCCAAACATTTTGAATAAAGTTTTCGTTCTGATTCATTCGGGTTAGCATTTCTCGACAAAAATGTATGCGACTATAGTGATCTGCAGGTTTTAATTATTGAACCAATTGCACCTTATATGGGTGAAAGTTTAGGTCTCTGTGTAAAATCCGACGTAGACCACTCCACTGTTCCATGTTCATTAAATGGCATGTTGTCTTAGAACTATTAATAATATTATTGAGAATTCTTGTCTTAACTACTCAGAAAACATATTTTCAAAATCAGCCGTTTCAGTGCCCCACCCTGTACATTATTTATAGACTTTTGAACTTTTCTAAATTATAAAAATACAGGTTTATAATTTTCTTTGTTACTTGTGTTCGAGCTCGTTTTATATTTTGACTCAGCCTTGTGCTTACTAATTCTCTATGACGTTTTAGATATGACATGGCAAATTCTGTGCCTGGCATGTTATTTTTAAATTTGTTGACAGTTTTCCCCTTTCGGCACAAATAACATTTTACAATACATCGTAAATCGTAAGTATCTAATAGATATCCCCACAAAGAGCAAGTTATCAACGTTTCGCTAATTAATTTTCAGTCTTATCGTTTAAAATGCATTGACCTCATATCATATATTTTCCTGGGTTTTTAGCTCTATAGGCATAATGCGTATTAAGTACAGCTATTGAAATATCGTGTTTTTGAGAACACTCGTGGTAGACAAATCCGGAATTTTTATTTGCCAAAGCAGTATTGATTTGTTGTTTGGTATATTTGACACAAGATTTTTGGCGAACAATTCTTGTATAATAAATGTTGTGGCATTGTTAGTGTAAGGTTTAGGCAGGAGATAGCTACTATAAATACCTATATGCATACAAAAAGTAATTAATGTCTACTATCCTGGATGTTATATTTAAAATATATTAGGTACCTACGAATTTATTATATAAAAATAACTATATGTTATAAAGTACCTATATGAGCGACAAAAATAGGTAGGTAGGTATTTATTAGGAGAGTTCCGATTCACCCCATTAAATCTGACAACAAGAGACCGCAACTGGCCGGCGACCAAAACTCGTCTGATCTCGTGCATTCCCACCACTAAATCTGCACGTACGCTGGCCACCGCCACCGTCGTTGCTAAAAATGGTAGAGTGAGAGAAATTTGGGTACGAGAACGCGGAGTCCGGTCATTAGATTGCGCCAACGAGTAGCGCTTTCTCGGTCGTGACAGTATATAACTAATCACATTCAAATGCCTAAATCTCTAAAATGTATGACGCGATATTTATGAAAAAAGCGTAAAAACTCATTAATATATATTGTATATGTGTTAAAATTAAATATAGTGTTCAAACATATTTACCTTCGGTTTTTATACGCTGAGTTGACGAATTGTTTTCAGCACCGTACAATTTGCGAAAAAAAAAATCAGTTTTGATAATGAGTTATGAGTGATGACAAAATTGGGGTATCACCATAGAACAATGTTTCACTTATTGTACTAGTGTCAATCACGGACTATGATTAACAGTCCTGTGGAAACGAACAATAGTGCACTGTATAATGAAAAGATCCACATCTGTTACGAAAAGTAAACGAGCGATTGTAGCGCCATCTGTAGCATCCTACACTGTTCTATTACTATATAGTGACATTATTTTAGTTACTAAATTTTGTCGTCACGATCGCTCGTTAACTTTCAGTAACAGATCTTGATCAAATAATAAA
>NW_021762302.1:0-972 GCF_005508785.2 Acyrthosiphon pisum
CTAGGAGCCTTCTATTAAATTTTTAAGCTTTTTTATCCAACAAATAAAATTTTATTGATATTTTTAGAAAAAAAACTAAAAAAATATGGAAAATGAAAATGTCCGTAAAGAGCTCAAAATAAATGAAAATATTTTCAAAATTTTACCGTGTATAGAAAATGCAAATATAAACAACCTGTGAAAATTTCATATATCTACGGTTATTTGTTTTAGAGTTACACCAAAAACCAAAATCGATTTTGTTAAAAATCGATTTTGCGTAAAAATTCCCGTTTTTCCTTAATTTTTCTTTTGTTTTTCACGTCGCTTTTGAAAACTACTGGGAAATTTTTACTTTTGACCCCCCAAAGTACCAACTAGATTCACTTTCCAATCATAAAAGTTACTGTTGAAGAAAATCGAAGCAGTTTTACTGTCCTAAAAGGTGATGACAGACACAAAAAAAAATAAAAAAATAAAAAAAAATAAAAAATAAATAAAAAAAAAACACATATCATTGTAAAATCAATACATTCATCGTTCCACTCAGAATCTAAAAACAACTCCCCAAAAACTCTTAATACAAATAACTCACCATATAATGCGAAAAGAAATTGACATGCATTTTATTTAGCCTATTTATTGGTTTTAGATAATTATTTGAAAAGTTTGTATTGCGATTTCATTCTAATAAAGTAACAGTATAAAAACCTACAAGCATTTGATCACATTATAATAATATAATAATGACAAAAAATTATAATCTAATTAATCGAAATTCTTTTATTTTTGATAGTTGTAGGTAATATGAGAATAAGCAATAATGCACGGGCCTGAATGCTCTGGTGACAAAACACCCAATTCTCATGAAAATAGTGGATTTTAATTTCAACTATATTATTATCATGAGTTAGCAATTTTATTATTTTTACGGTATCTGTGGTGATTATGAAAATCTAATTTATATTTGATTTTGCCTCACTACCAATATTT
>NW_021762303.1:0-352 GCF_005508785.2 Acyrthosiphon pisum
ACGGCGTCCTGTTTAGGCTATTTAGCTACACCACTGTCATGGGTCATTTTCCGGTCATTTTTGTAGTAGGTACCTAATGAAATATTTCAAATATTATAATAATAATTATTAAATAATATACTATAGTAATATAATAAAATATTAAAATATGACGCTATACCCCATTGCACTGTAAATTTACTTTTTTTAATTTGAAGAATAAGAAATAACTTAATTCAATAAGATGAAAGCGTATACAGACGGCAGGATTTCAATGGTGTATGGTGTTGTCAATTACATATATATATATATATGTTACGGGCAAAGTAGAAAATTGGGCATTGTGCACAGTGCCCGGTCACTGTGCACAATG
>NW_021762305.1:0-1177 GCF_005508785.2 Acyrthosiphon pisum
TTTCAGCAAATTATTTTGGACATCCCCGCAAGCCTGTCAACATTGCAACTTATTTTTACTCTCACTTATTTATTATATACCGATTATCAAGTGATAATGTTGGTCGATCTTTATCGTAAATTCAAAACAAAAATGGTGTATATGTTTTAAAGATAATTAATATAATATTATTAATTTATATTCTATTGTTCGTTCTTTGTCATTATATTTTTACTTGTGAATTTAATATATATATAGTATATATGTATACAAATATAAACAACATAATAAATAACTAAAATTTGTCAACAATTATTTGTCGTGGATGTTATTATTTGGATGTGCATTACTTCATTAGTAACCGATGAGCTGCTACCGATATAATATATAAGTATAAATGTATAAAAGTATGTATGTAATTTATTGCCATGCAAATAGGGATCAAATATTGTTTGAAAATTATTGGCAAAGTAAATTTAAATTTAACAAAAAATCAAATGTGATAATATGATTTGATAATATAAAGTATAAAGACATCAGAAGTAAATTGAATTTATTTGCTTTTTTTGCTGACATAAATTTAACCATAAACTGCCAAAAACACTTAACCACTATGGCACCGACCAAAATATGTACTAGGTATGTAATAAAAATTCTTATTTTATGTCTACTACTCTTTTTTTTACCTTTGAAGTTTATGAGACTTTTAAATGATAAGTATTTGAATAATTTATTGTAATTCTCTTGAAATATATTTTCAGCTAACTCTTCTGTTGATGCTTCAATATCAACTTCTCTTTTGTTTCTAAAAAATAATATTTTGTCATAAGATGATTTAAAATACGCTTTTATATACTGTACTTAATATTAATATAAATCAATAGATGTACCAATATACATATATAATCTAATTATAACTTAATTATATTATCTAATATTTAAAATGTATTAATTCAAGTCCAACCTACATTTTTTCTTTTTGTGCCAAAAACTTTAAATCTAATAATTTAAAATATTAAAATACTAAATTACTAAGAAAAAATAATAATACATATTATTTAATAACTGTATTCTTTATATTATGTATTTTTATTATTTCGAAGGAAATATTTAACAAGAAACAGATAAATCAAATGGATATATAAATATTATATCTTTAAATAAGTATTTTATGAGATAATAGTTCATAATTGAAATA
>NW_021762306.1:0-811 GCF_005508785.2 Acyrthosiphon pisum
GTGGTAATCACTACGAATTCGAATAATAATTTATCATGATTATTATCAAGTAAAAAAAACGAGTAGTCACTAGTCACTATAACGTATATATTAACAGCTATAGGAGCAAGAGTTGTTCACGTCTTGTACCACAGACTAGTGGCGGTTTTGAGTTTTGACATGTAATTTAACATGAGTTTTTATTACACAGAATTTGGTGGTCGGTAGAGACGTGGAGTGTGGTACTGCCTAATTTACTGATTTGCTGATTTACTGATTTACTGATTTGGGGCCATAGCGGCCGTAGCATGGGCAAACAAAATCCGAATGGGTTGAAACTTCACCAGGGCCATTATGATACCCCCATACAACTCCCTACCAAATTCCAGGTTACCCCGTCAAATTTCACTTCCGGGTTACTTGTCGCAGAAATATCACAAGCCTAAAAACTTAACCAAAAATTATGAAAAATTTTCCACGGTATGAGTTGTACCGTATTTAAATACCTTGCGAATTTCAAGTTCCTACCTCAAAAAACCAGGCAGTTATACGCAGATCAGTAATTTATTCACATAATCAAATCAGTAAAATCTCAGTAATTTATTCTAATAATCAAATCAGTAAAATCTCGCGCCGCCGATTAGGAAAACTGCTGATTTGCTCTAAAACCCGCAATACTTTACCAAAAATTATGAAACTTTGTACACTGCTTAAAATGTACCGTATTTAAATATAGTGAAAATTTCAAGTGCCTACCTCGAAAACTCAAACAGTTATACGCAGATCAGTAATTTATTCACATAATCAAATCAGTAAAATCTCGCGCCGCCGA
>NW_021762307.1:0-1688 GCF_005508785.2 Acyrthosiphon pisum
CCATTACTTCGTTCCGCTTTGGTGTACAGTACCCTTCTAATTTTTCGAAGATAATATTAACAGTTTCAACTTTTGGATCAATGTTAAATGTTCTATAAATCTTAACGCCGTCACTTCCAATTAGATTTAGTAAACGTGCTACCTGTACTTTTTCCGGTTTTGAGGTTGTTTCCGTCGCTTCAAAAAATACCATGACTTCCTCTTTGAATAATTTAAAATTTTCAGCAACATTTCCTGTTAGTTTCAAACAGTCTGGTTTGTTGAATTCCATAATTGACGATCGTATATGAATTGTGGAACACTTTAGTTCACTTTGATTTTATCTTTTATATTATTTAATCGTAAAAATCACATGAAGTTCGCGACTGCGCCATGTTTTATTAAGTTTGTTGGAGCGTAAACACTAATAATTAATAACAAAATTACTATACAACATTTTATATTAATATTTTAATTTAATTAACACAATAGTACAAGTTCACGTGGAAGCATGGTGCTAGTGACTGCTAAGAAAAAAAAACAAAATTATAACCTATAAACTGTTTATCAGCTTATCACAAAATAATCAAAATCTGTGTTATCACAACACTCAGGAGTACCACAAGGGGGACATCTAAGTCCACTTCTATTCATTCTCTTCACTAACACTATTCATAACTATCTTTCCACATCTAAAGTCCTGTTATTTGCTGATGATATCAAAATTTATCTTAAAATTTCTTCTCTTTCTGACTGCTTCCATTTACAATCTGATCTTGACTCCTTCTGTAAGTGGACCCAGCGTCTAGGGCTTACACTAAATCTTAATAAATGTCACTTCATGAGCTTTAGTAGGAAGCGTGTTCCTCTTATCCATCCATACTCTCTAAATGGCTTTCCACTTAAACGTGTTTTCGAGGTTAAAGATCTTGGTTTCTACCTTACTCCTACCCTTTCTTTTGAAAATCATATTAATAAAACTATTGGTAGAGCTCTAAAAGTACTTGGTTTTATAAAGCGCAACACCAGACTATTTACGCCCATCCCTTGCCTTCGTGCCCTCTACTTCTCTCTAGTACGCTCCACTCTTGAATATGGCATAGTTGTGTGGCAACCATATTTGGCCAGAGACCAGGTACGTATTGAGCGGGTTCAAAATCGATTTTTTGCCTACGCAGCTCATATTCTAAACATTTCTCACCCTCTTCATGACTACAGCACTATTAGGTCATCCTTAAATGTCTCTACTCTTTCCTCTCGTCGTTTTGATGCTGACATCAACTTCATCTCAGCTTTACTTAATGGCTCTATTGATGCCCCCGATCTACTTTCTTCCATTTCTTTTCGTATTCCTGCCTATCCAACCAGAATCCACTCCTTATATTACGTCCCCTCTCACCGTACAAACTACAACCATAACCATCCTATACATAGAATGTTCCGCCTCCTTAACACCACCTAAAACTAAATTCTATATTATACAAAATAATTTCTTCATATATTAGTTTTATTGCCACGCTCATAAATAGAATGCTGTTCACTTCTTAGTAACTTATCTTTATGTTTATTGTTAAGTTGTTAGTACATTTAAATTTAATATTATTATTTTTGTTATCAATTATTTTTACACTTATAAGAACATTTTTACTAACTGTTATATTACCATATATGTAAATGCCGACTGGCGTAAATTAATTAATAAATAAATA
>NW_021762309.1:0-855 GCF_005508785.2 Acyrthosiphon pisum
TGATAAATACAATTTTGTATATTACAAATGTATAGAAAATATATAAATTGTGTAGTAAAATAATTTGAATCTAACAATAACTTGACCCTTATTTATTTATTCATTAATTCTTTAAGTTTTCCCAGATTATGGTGTGTACCACAACAGTCCAAAAAAATCCGGATACACCATTAATATTAGAGTAGTCTTCTTCAGCATTTATAAAGTAAGAATACTGTTGGGATTTAACAATGTATATTTCATAATAATAATTATAGAAAAAAGAAAATACCAACAACTTATTTATAAGTAAATTTATTTTATCATTTTATTTGTTATAAATCATAGGTGTTGTCAGATTTTTAATAATGCCAGTTTTCAGTAATCATGCACAAGATCTTTTATTAAATTTGAAATTATAATTATTGATCATAAGTACTTTTGTGAATAATGTTATTTTGTCAAGGTACTAGGCCTTGTGGCCGCACATTAAAATTGTGATCAAAACACATTACGCTAGATTGTCGGCCGGGCAAATTACTAGTATAAAACTAGATGTTATGGATATTAACACGTAGACTGCGTATGTCTTTTTGCTGTTTTCACCCAGTGTGTATGATAAAAGTAAAAACAAAATACATTTAAAAAAAAAATAAAGAAACTGCTCATAACGACGTATGTATACATCTTTAAAAACATGCGTTTAATCCGCGCTAAATAATTATAAAATAATATTCAGCCACGCGTAGGGAATTTTAAACCATTTATTTTAAATCTATATTAGACGCCATTTGGTGTCAAACGCGTTGCTGAATGATACTTATGACGCCAATTGGCGTCAGTACGCAGTCACGTGTTATATATAAAATTATATAA
>NW_021762310.1:0-2794 GCF_005508785.2 Acyrthosiphon pisum
AGTGCCGAGTGACTGAATGAGTGGATAGATAACAAAATAACCTGTCTCAATCGCCATTGTCCCATTGCGCATTTGCGCCATTTTTAATTTATCTGATTCTTTTTCTTATTTTCTTTCACCAGAACGGTTATTAATACGACTGCCGAGTGCCGACTGTTGCGGCTGAGAAGCTGTACCATTAATGCATGTTGATGTGCCGATGTGCCGTACTATCAATGTCCTTTCTTTGAGACACGACTATGGGAAATATGCATTAGATTAAACCATAAAACCACCATGCAAGTCGCAAGATATTAAATAATAACCGTTTTCTTTCGACTTTTCGTGTAATTGTGTGCTCCGTACTTCCATGGACAGCTGTACATGGCATTAGTGCCTACTGCCTTTAACGTGTGATCACATTTGCACATAATAAAAGGGTAAATATAAAATTGCTAGTATATCAACTATCATATTGAAGTAGGTATGTTAGTTGGTACATGCATGTCAAGGCTCTTGTGTCTTTCAAATACTACTGAACGATGTATTGACAGCAGATACAATTAATTGTTTGATGCGGACAAATTATAAAATTTTGTAGTTTGTGTTTAAGGTCCATATTAACAATTTAAATTAATTGCATAAAATTTGTTTAGTACAATGGCAGTAAAAAGAAAGGATAAAACTGATAATCATGACACCCCTGCGAAAAACAAAAGAATTAGACAAGAAAAAGTTGGTGACTTTTCCGATGATGAAGACTTGTCAGACATTGATGACGCAGATATATTCAATGGTATCCGCATACCGGTTGAATTACCTCCAATTAAATCAGCTGAAGAGAATCCTGGGCCTCGCATGGTTATTACAGAAATTGTTGCCAACAACTTTAAAAGTTATTTTGGCGAAGTTACTATTGGGAAATTTCATAAGGTAAGAACATCATTTCATGTGTTATCATGTAAGTAATGAGTTATTAGATGTGTTCTTAGGAAAAATCAATACTTAATACAATGCCTGAGAAAAAAGCGAGCTTTTGGTAAGGAAGCAATAACTACATCAATTATGAGCAGAGTTAGGTTTAGGCCGGGATTACACGGCGCGTGGCGCGGCACAAGGAGTTAAAGCGTGTGTATAGCGCGCACGTTTAAAACCGACACGCTGTTAGATTGGATAAGACGCGCCGTGCCAATTTACCTAATGTCAGCATGTAATATTGTGATCATAAAAAAATGTTTATTTTTCACTCAAACACACGATTCTAATTCCAACAATACATCGCAACGATTAACTCGATTTGCATTCTGATAAAATATTCTTTTTTTCCACAACATCTATGAGGCATCGGTCGAGGTACATTTTTAAAATTGTATTTAGTTAAATAAATATTTAAGCTTGAAATTCTGAATTTTTTTGAATTTTTACAATTTTTATTGCATTTTAATTACAAAAATTAAAAATATGGTTCGACCGTTTCCTTTGTATATATTATGGACAATACGAATATTTTTTCAGAATAAAAATTGTGATAATTGTCGGTACGTACCTTTGGAATTAGAGACAGTAGTTTTTGACAAAAAAAGACGTGGTGGCGAGGCCCCTATAAGAAATATTAATATTTCATAAATTAAAAACTAAAAATTGTTTTCAATTTTGATCTATGATACTTAATTTAATTAATTTTAATTTACTTATTCATGATAGATATGAATATTTAGGTATATCTATACCAAGTAGTGCTTGACTAGTTAGGTTTATCTCCTTCTATAGCATTCTATGTATAGTTTTTCATTTAATATTTAAAAAATTTTTTTTGACTTTTGAAATCAACAACAAGTATTAACATTAATACTTCAAACTAATTACAATTCTTTCCAAGTGTCTGTAATATCTATAGGAAGTAGGTGACCAGCAAAACTTTGAATCTTTATCATTAGATTGATACTACTACAGACTTCACAATGTTTGAAAAGGCAAGGCAATGTACATGCAGGGCTATTAATTTAATGCAGTTAAAAACCTTAAAAAATGCACTTAAAAGGCTAAAAGTTGTAGTATAAAATGGTTTAGTTTAATTTTTATATTCATATTGATATAAGTAAGTTATATGCATACAAGTTTATTTATTTAATAAAAAAAAATTGTAATAATGTTTGAATTTTGATTTTGAAGTTGATTGATTCTTTATTAATTCTATTTGCATGAAACACTTTTTACAATCTAGCAATTGCCTTATTTTATTGTATCATTATCTTTACCTAACTCGTATACAGCTTGCGTAAAATATAAATTTTACGTATAATATACAGCCTGTGTAAAAAAAAATATGTTTCTGAAGATGTTAATTGACTGAATTTGATTAAAAATACTAAAGAAAAATATAACATTAAAAGTCAATAAAAAGACCTAAAAATTAAAAACTTCAAAAAATGCAAAATAAAAGTTTCATAAATGGTTACATAAGTCAAATTATGTACCTACTTAGAAAGTTACCTTTCACTATCATTTAAAAAAAAATGCACTTTCCTACAAATTCACAGCCCTGTTTATATGTAATTATTTTAGTACATGTTACGGAAATTATTTCATTTACTTATATAATTGTCTTTAAGATTAACGTTCTTTAAATAACCTTCTAACTCTTTATCACTTGATTTTATTCAAAATCTTAGTAATGTCTTAAAATGTCCAAAATTTAAATTTTTACCGTAGATTAATGGACCATAGTTCTGGTCACCACAACGTGGTATATTACTCTAGTTTAAAATAGTAAGTATATGTTGAATAAAAGACGCAATATATTTTTGTTTCCTTG
>NW_021762311.1:0-827 GCF_005508785.2 Acyrthosiphon pisum
TAATAATAATAAATAAAAACAAAATTGTATTTTTACTATAAGGTGAATTATATTATATATTTAAAAAAAAAATCTATTCATTAAAAAATACGATTTTTTTAGATTTTTTGTCGAATATAGATTCAATGTTTTTAGATTTTTATCAAACAGATTTTTTGTTCAATAGATTTTTTATTAAATGTAGTCAATTTTTTTAATGACTGCTTTAGTGACTGCTTCATTTTTGAGGGGGGCTGGGGTAATGCGTAAGAGTGTAAAACGGGTTTTCCCGTGAAAATGGAAAATTGTCGGGTTCGGCGACAGTCGTGCAAATGCGTGCTAATGGCGTGCTAAAGTTTGGTAAAAAAAAAATTGTAAAAAAGTGACTGCTTATTTTTGAGGGGGGCTGGGGTAATGCGTAAGAGTGGAAAACGGGTTTTCCCGGGAAAATGGAAAATTGTCGGGTTCGGCGACAGTCGTGCAAATGCGTGCTAATGGCGTGCTAAAGTTTGGTAAAAAAAAAATTGTAAAAAAGTGATTATTTCCTTAAGAGGGGGGCTGGGGTAATGCGTAAGAGTGGAAAACGGGTTTTCCCGGGAAAATGGAAAATTGTCGGGTTCGGCGACAGTCGTGCAAATGCGTGCTAATGGCGTGCTAAAGTTTGGTAAAAAAAAAATTGTAAAAAAGTGACTGCTTATTTTTGAGGGGGGCTGGGGTAATGCGTAAGAGTGGAAAACGGGTTTTCCCGGGAAAATGTAAAATTGTCGGGTTCGGCGACAGTCGTGCAAATGCGTGCTAATGGCGTGCTAAAGTTTGGTAAAAAAAAAATTGTAAAAAAGTGATTATTT
>NW_021762312.1:0-1386 GCF_005508785.2 Acyrthosiphon pisum
GCGGGATTCTACCGGTAATACAATCTGTTATCAGCCGGTTAGCGTTAACCAACACTTGTAAGAAATAATAATATTGTAGGAATATAATGAATTATTCGTAGTGTTAGTTTTAACAATAATACAGTTATAATGTTAAACTGTGACCAGGGGTGGATAGGCCCATAGGGAAAAAGGGATTTTCCCTGTGGGCCCCCGTCTATGTTTGTGGCCTGGGGGCCCACTCGGGTCTACACATTGTTTTTTTTTGCAGAATAAAATATTCACCAAATAGGAATAGTTTAAATTTAAAACTATTCATTTTTTTATATAAATTATTAATACTTAGGTATCTACTGTTATTTTTAACAATATAATAATAATACCACGACTAGTCAAGAATTTGCTTACGGATCTTTAACATAGGTAGTATTTTAAATTTTTATCGTTAATCGAAGACGGAAATATCCTCGTATGTTTCCATAACCCCCCTCTCATATTTAGTTTTTGCAATTTGTTTTTGGCCAATATTTAATACGGAATTTGTACGAATTTGTACGATAAGACCCTCAATTTGTACAAATTTTTTTTTCAAAGTTACACGAGAATTTGTGTGAGGGGCTATAGAAACGCTTTTCCACCCCACCCCCCCACCATTATTTCCAAAACTACTTATTTATGTGAAACTTCTATGCAGATATTTAGTACGGAATTTGTACGAATTTGTACGACCTTACGCGAAATTTTTCAAAAAACCCCTTACAACCGAAAAAAGCATTTTCCTCATATGCCGTTTCCTCAGCCCCCGCCAAACTAAAAATACGTTTTCGCATGAAACATTTTATTTATAGGAAAACGTGTTAGATTGAATATCTAATGCGAGTGAAGCGACCAAACTTTTTTTCAATTTGGGGGCCCCTTTAAATATTTCCCTGTAACATAAATACTACCTATCCACCCCTGCTTCTAATGTATATTTATATTGTCGTCAAATGACATTCTTGTATCATTTTCAACAATTACATGAACCTACAGCACAGATTATAGGTACACACCTTCGATACAATACACATTACTAGGGTTCGGATTTGAAGGAAAATGCCTTTCTTTTATTTATCATAATAGAAAAATAATTTTTATACAAAAATGTGTTTCATTTAATTTCTTAGACGATGGATGCATTTTTTTTTTTGCCTTTTTTTGCCTTTTTACTTATAAATGCCTTTTTGCCTTTTTTTTACCTTTTGTACTTATAAATGCCTATTTTGTGTTGAATTTATTCAGGTAATTTTATAATTTTATACACAGCTTGCGTATTATCGCTACAAATGGGTTTTATTATTCGCAATATTTATCGATATCGTCTTATCGAGTATTTGGTATGGCCATAAAATTACCCGTACACCTATT
>NW_021762313.1:0-1097 GCF_005508785.2 Acyrthosiphon pisum
GTTATTTAATATTTACTCGGTTGTTTGCTAGCTTTTTTAATAGGAACTGCCAAAGTATAAAAACAAAATTGTCACGAAATTATGATAAATGTATACAGTTGAAAATAACACGGACGTGAGCGGCTTGACATATTATACTGTCGTGGGGTACACAGATTGAAATATGAAACATTTTTTTCATTATATTGGTTGTTTGACCTTTCCTGTGTAGAAAGGGTGATGGTGAAAGAAGAACAGAAAAGATAGTTAAATAACTGACACAATGAATATGGGTAACGAAATGTAAGTGTGATCGGTGCAAAAAAAGATAGATAAAAATCGATGGAAAAAGTACGAAAATACTGTGAACGGGCCGAATATTCCGCAAAGATAGGTAGGTATAAAAAAAAACCATCATAATTAGGTAGGTAGGAAGGTAGTTGTAGTTCATTATGTAACCAATTGTTACAAATTGCGTGCTTCTCAATTTTTTTCCTCGACTAGAAAAATCTATGAACAATAAAATATGTTTTTATTTGATAAGACGTGACCGTGGCAACGAAAACTTTACGAGAATTGTTTACCTGTATTAAAATTTTTTTTATATAATATAACTTTTTTTATAGGTATCTAATAAATTATTGTATAATTGTTGTACCTAATTTTGTGTGTTTGTACTGGGTACCCACTTTAAATTCTAAATTCCTAAACTATGGAATATGGTTGCTTTCTGTCTTCCAAATTGTTTAATAGATTCATCTCAATAATAAATGAGAAGTTTTTATTTATTAACTATTAAAAATTCTGGATTTTTACTTCACTATATTAGTAATAGTAAAATATCAATACATTGAGTGTCTAGACAAACATTTTAGATTCTGAATGAAACGATGAATGTATTGATTCTACATTGATGTGTGTTTTTTTTTTATTTTTTTATTTTGCATTTAAAGTTCAAAAATTGACAAAATATGTAAAAATCACGAAAATTAGCAAATTATTTTGGGTTAAGAATTCGAAAATGTTTTCTTTTTAAATCTAAAAGTTGCATATATCCATAGAATAATACAATGCAAGAAAGTTACATCAATAAATTGAGTATTAGCCGAGTTATAAGC
>NW_021762314.1:0-771 GCF_005508785.2 Acyrthosiphon pisum
ATGTTCCAACCATAGACCTATAAACTAAGTTAATAAAAACTTAGTTTATAGGTCTATGGTTCCAACATTCCCTGCTATAACAGTATAACAAATAATCTTTAGCTTAGGTAGGTATTTTATGTTGTATAGAACAGGTCACAGTTATGTTGTTTTTAATTATTTGTGTAACATTGATCAAACCTAATAATATTCAATAAAATAACTTAGAAAACAGGATAACGATATTTCTCTTTATCTTTGGCAGGATAGAAGACTGCCCATGAATGTGAGAGTGTTTTTATTGTTTCCTTGTTTATAATTAATTATTATAATTTATAAAACAAGCCTATATTTTAGATAACATAAATACAATAAAAGTTATTGGCTTAGAATGTAATAACTTTTTTCAAAATATTTTTTCCACAATATTTTTGTCATACGTTTAAGTAGCGTAATTTTTTTTTTTGTCAGATCTTTCTGTTATAGCCTGTATATAGAGTATGGGTCCGGGGGTCTGGGAATTCTTTATAATTTGTGCACCCTCAAAAGTATAGGTCTAGTTGCGCCTATGAGGGTAGGTAGGTGTTATATTATAAAAAACCAAATTGTCAAAATTTACATTTTGGCTAGATATGCGTTTGAGGTAGTACAACTGTCTAGCTTAATTGGAGAATAAAGATGTAGCGTATATAATAAAGAGGAGTATTGAGATTTGACTCGTTTATTTATTGAAATAATCAGTGTAATGAATGCATTGCTATACCGTTGCTCACTCAATCATTTGGTAAACGA
>NW_021762316.1:0-724 GCF_005508785.2 Acyrthosiphon pisum
TTTACTGAAAAAAAATAACACGACTTGATTGTACAACAGTTGCATAGTAACTGACTAAATGTTAATATCTTGTCTGTCAAATTAAAAATCGCTTTGAATTTTTTCTATAAAATTACAGGGAGATTGGTTGTACTGTTAGGCATACATTCCTGGTTAAACTTTTTTCATCTCCCCGTAAAAAGTGACTCAGAACCGCCAACCATACATATTAGAATTTTTAGATATACGGTGATCGAATGTACTGTAAGGCGGACTTTCCTCCTTGAATTTTTTTCATCTCCCCGTAAAAAGTGACTCAGAACACCCAACCATACATATTAGAATTTTTAGATATACGGTGATCGAATGTACTGCAAGGCGGACTTTCCTCCTTGAATTTTTTTCATCTCCCCGTAAAAAGTGACTCAGAACACCCAACCATACATATTAGAATTTTTAGCTATACGGTGATCGAATGTGCTGCAAGGCGGACTTTCCTCCTTGAATTTTTTTCATCTCCCCGTAAAAAGTGACTCAGAACACCCAACCATACATATTAGAATTTTTAGCTATACGGTGATCGAATGTACTGTAAGGCGGACTTTCCTCCTTGAATTTTTTTCATCTCCCCGTAAAAAGTGCCTCAGAACACCCAACCATACATATTAGAATTTTTAGCTATACGGTAATCGAATGTGCTGCAAGGGGGACTTTCCCCCTTGAACTTTTTTCATCTCCCCGTAAA
>NW_021762317.1:0-785 GCF_005508785.2 Acyrthosiphon pisum
AATAGTAGTGATAATAATGTTACTAATTATGATGAGTATAGTAAAATATTATAGATTAATCCGAAAAGAGAGATACCAGTATTTAGTACGAACATTGGAATTTACGGGAGACACTCATATCGAAATCGGGAGGAAATAGCTCTCACGAGACTTTAAAAAAAAATAAATAATAAAATAATAATAATAATAATAATAATAAATATATATAAAACTAATTAGGTGATAGAAATAATTACGACTTAAGTAACCAAATATTTTAATTATAGGAATAAAAATCTATTGTTTTGCGTCAATTTGGACATTGCAATCTTACATGGGGAACACGATACAAGTTCAGTAGGAGGCGGTAATGTACCAAAATGTTTACCTGGACATATAGAAGTAGCAAATAAACAGTTAAGCGAACCATTTTCGGAAAGTGAACTTAAACGTATTACACAAAGCCTTGTGACTTTCTTATATGATATGTCGAAAAGAAGAGGGAAATTAGGTACACAGTGTTGCAAGGATCTGGTTGAATACATGGATTATGTACCGGAACCAGAAACATTATTGAAGTATATAGACGAATATATGAAATAGTCTATTAAAAGTATTGAATAATTATTAATGATGTAGAAAATAATATAGGAAAATTAGTATAAATTAATTAAGAGTTAGTTATGATTAAAATAAATTAATAACGAGGTGATACAGTTCCTAGTAGATAATTAGAAAACTATAAAGCATGGCAAAGTCTAACACTACAAATTATTGAGCAATATTTTAAAGAAAAAACTAACATT
>NW_021762318.1:0-709 GCF_005508785.2 Acyrthosiphon pisum
CACTCAGAATCCAAATTTCCGATTTCAACACATACGAGAACCGGACATACTCGCCCGGGGGGCCTGCGATCCGACGTAGTCGGATTGCCTACCTGACTAGCTACTTCCATACGAGCGACCTACACTCCCAATGCTTCCGGTCGGGAATCGATTTTCACCCGAGATGACTGATAGCTAGACACTCAAACTCAGAATCCGAATTTCCGATTTCAACACACACACTCCAGAACCCGAAATACACGCCCGGGGCGTCGTCTGCGATCCTCGGATTGCCTACCTGGCTGGCTGTGTCGTACGATCGACTTGAATCGCCCGACTTACGACTAGACACTCTTCCGAGTTCAAAAATTACCGCTTAACCAGGGCTGCCAACACGACAAAACACAATACCCGACGACCCCGCATTCCCGCCGCAGGCCGGATCGAAAAACCAAGCCCGAGGCGAAACGACAAAAATGCACCACCGCCCACACAGTCTTTCCGCCGCAGGCGGGATGACAAACGCCGGAATCTAGTCTTATACTATAAAACGCTACTCCTTCGAGGGTTACCCGACCGTCAGAAATGATAACATAGGGAACCCACCAATGAGAAAATTCGGTCTGGCCGGCGGGCCGCCTCCCGGGCCGTCGGTCCGCGTTATCACTCTCTCTTATCACTTTTTGCGATTTTTTCAAATTCCGAAGAAATTTCGAAGAAATCGAGTTTA
>NW_021762319.1:0-1043 GCF_005508785.2 Acyrthosiphon pisum
TAATATTTGATCTTAGAGATGTAATTGGTGGTGACGAATTCCTATCCTCATCATTCGAACAAGTAATACATTTGATATCCAGTGACAAACTTATAGTTCCATCTGAAGAAAAAGTAGGCAAACTAAAATTGATTATTTTTATATTTTATTATTGGTGAAAGCAAAATTCAGTAACCTTCTAATATGTAATATTATGTAGTCTAATTAATTTATAAGTATATTTAATATTTTAGGTTTTTGAAAGCGTAATTACCTGGGTAAAACATGATTCGAAATCAAGAGAATGTATTTTACCCCGATTAATGGAACATGTACGTTTAGCATTAACATCAAATGATTACATAAAAAAAAAAGTAGCTAAGGATACCCTTATAAAGAATTGTCTTGAATGTAGGTTTCCTCTTTAAATATGCTTTCATTGTGAATTAATTTATATTTATTTATAACATTCAAGGTAAACGTTACGTATTTGAGGCATTAAAAACACTCAAAGGAGAAGAGCTTATCCCACAAAGCATAAGAAATAGACCAAGGCATGGAGATAAGGTATGATTCTGTATAATTTATATATCTTTCCAATATATTTAATAATTTAATTATAACAGGTTATATTAGTTGTTGGTGGAATTCAGACTGGATTAAGTAAAACTTTAGAATATTTCGATCCAATGACAGAAAAATGGCATTTTGGCCCGGAATTATTTACCAATCATAGACGACATAGTCTAGTCGTAATTAAAGACAATTTGGTATTTGATGTGGGTGGTTATGAAATTGGTTTATCACCTTTTCGGTGTGTTCACATGCTAGATATAACTGAAAATCCACCACATTGGCAACTAACTGACGACCTGTTAGTTGAACGACAATTTTTAGGTGTTGGTGTAATAAATGATAATATCTATGCTGTAAGTAATGTTAAATTATAATTTATTAGTTTAATTGTTATTTCCGTTAATTAGCGCGAATCAATAAATTATGCATTTAATTTAAGGTAGGCGGATCAAATGATAGATATGAAGATTTAAAAAGTGCCGAAGTTT
>NW_021762320.1:0-862 GCF_005508785.2 Acyrthosiphon pisum
CCTTGCATTAATTTTCACGCATTTTTACCGAACAAATACAATTTTATTGATATTTATAGAAAAAAAAATTAAAAAAATTGAAAAATGACAATGTCCGTAAGCAGCTCAAAAAGAGTCAAGTTATTTTTAAATTTTTATCGTGTATAGAAAATTCTAATATAAACATTCAGTGAAATTTTCAAGTATCTACAGTCATTCGTTTTTTAATTACAATAAAATAAGAAAATCGTTATGTAAGAAATCGAGTGAATATCAAATGTTGTAAAAATATGAATTTCAAACGCTCATAAAAATTTAATTTGAATTTCTTATAGACATTTTTTTTTTGATAAAGGTAGATTAACCTATAAGGTATCTTGTATTACATTTTTAAATCTTAGTTCTAAAAAGAAACATTTTTACGAATTATTAACTCAAAATAATTTGCTAATTTTCGTGATTTTTACATATTTTGTCAATTTTTGAACTTTAAATGCTAATAAAAAAAAACTGTGACTAAGGATTTTTAATATTTTTCAAATCTCATTTTTACAATATAGTAGGAGCCTTGTATTAAATTTTCAAGTATTTTTACTCAACAAATAAAAGTTTTATTGACATTCATAGAAAAAAAAACTAATTAAATTGGAAACTGAAATTGTCCGTAAACAGCTCAAAACAAATCAAAATATTTTGAAAATTTTATCATGTATAGAAAATGGAAATATAAACAACCAGTGAAAATTTCATGTATCTACAGTCATTTGTTTAAAGTTACACCAAAACCAAAATCAATTTTCTCGAATAGATTTGTGTAGATTCCCATTTTCCTTAATTTTCTTGTTTTCACGGCGCTTTGAAATATGGAAATTACTTTGACCCC
>NW_021762321.1:0-1078 GCF_005508785.2 Acyrthosiphon pisum
AAAATATTTTAATTATTATTGCAATTAGATTTGTGAAAAAATATTTTAATTATTATTGCATTTCGATTTTGAAAAAAATATTTTGGGGGGATTTTGCAAAAAATATTTTAATTATTATTGCATTTCAATTTTCTGAACTTTTTGCACATTGTTTTCTTTGTGATCTTTTATTGATATAATATGGACTGTGCCAGGAACGGTATATATATACTACTTACGCAGTTCTTATAAAATAGACTCTCATATTATTATGTATTAGGGATCAGCATATAAAATACCACCGTGGCAAGATCGGAGCTTGAAAACACTGTGGTCCACAGTTACAATACAAAGTTATTTTTTTTTTATTCGTCAGAAGTAATGTCAAAGTAATGCGGGATATTGGCTGCGATTAGAAAATCCGATAATGATCGACAACTCGTAAGCTTATCGCATGCGATAAAAATGACCGATTTATATATTGAATATACAGACATACAGTGTATATTATACACGTGACAACTGATATGTCCTATACATCCATCGACACTATACGATAAAATCGGAATCATTATTAGTCGACAGTCGTGTGTCCGTGTGTGTATATCTCAACGTGCTTATTATTTTAGTTCTTACGTAAAATTATTAATATATAAAAATGAGTGACATACGAAATTTTTTGCAAAAGAAACGCAAGATAGAATTAAGTCCATCAAGTATAAATGAAGGCAATCATGACATAGGTAATTTAAGTAATTTAAGTAATAATAGTTCTAATAGTAGCCAACAAAAAGAAGTGCCACAACTCCAATCAAGTATAAATGAAGGCAATCATGACATAGGTAATTTAAGTAATTTAAGTACTAATAGTTCTAATAGTAGCCAACAAAAAGAAGTGCCACAACTCCTTCATCAGTTGACTGTTGGTGCTAATAAATTAGATATTGGACTGTATTTGAATTCCTATGTTGATGACGAATTACGTTTAAAGTTATTGAAGGGACCCCTGGGTTCCATCAAAAACATATGACTTCAAAAAAGATTTGACCAACGGCTCTACGAGAGTATTTCGTATAGAATGGTTTGCACTTTATCCATG
>NW_021762322.1:0-985 GCF_005508785.2 Acyrthosiphon pisum
AACGAACCCACTCCCTCCGTACGGAGCGAAACCGCATCTAAACAACTGCCAGAAGGAGCAACGACGGAAGCAACGAGCACCCGTAGTCCAACGGCTGCATCGACGAGAGACCGAACAAGGACCGGCGTTACAATCCACAGACCAGACCAGGGCGACGAACGAGCCGGCGACAGAACACGCAGTTACGTCCCCGATCTCCCTCGGCCGCTTTTGAGAGCCTGCCTTCCCGGGTCCGATTCACGATAGCAGTCGCTTCATAGCTAGACACTATCCGTGGTCGACCCCCCATCCCTCGCTGTATGTCATACAACCATACCTACGACCCATGTTGTAAATAGGACGGAGCTTATAGCCCGTCGTGACGGAACGCCTTACCGACAGCTCGCTATCCAGCCCGGCTGTCGTGTTAGCGGACTGACCCCCCCTATACCACATTAACTGTATATATACTTATATAGAAATAAACAGAAGAAGTGATACCGATAGCTTTAGTATTATTATTTCACTTCCCACGAAACGAGCCAGAAGGCTACTGTTTCAAGAGGAAAACCCCATTCTTTACTCCATCGACCTGATGCTGTAGAAACAGTGATACCTACAAACCTACTAAGGAATTAATGACTCCCAAAAGCACGTCAAGTCGTCAAGATGAAGAAGTAGAGAAAAATAGATTACTTTGATCACTCTGGTCAAATCTGAGGAGTGTCCAGTACTAAATCCATCTTAAAATTACCCCAAAATATTAAGGTTTGCTGCATATTGGTTATAGATTTTTTACATAAAACCAAGTTACACAACCAATGCGCTAGGTGCAACAAACATTCTTTGCAGAAGACATACATCAACTGAAGAACCATACAACATACTCTATGAGACTCCAAAAGTTGTCCTCATTTCTTGACGATCAAAATGTAATAATAGTGGGAGGTCTTCTATTTCCTACTAATATTCCACACGCAGAAAAATACCCTTAGCTACTACCGAA
>NW_021762323.1:0-1016 GCF_005508785.2 Acyrthosiphon pisum
TTATCACTGTAAAAAATCATTACACTGTAAACATAAAAATGTATATTACTAACACAGAATAATAATCATTCAGGTTTATATAAAAATAAATACCTGATGCACAATTAGTTAAGTACCACATTGATTCAAATGATTTAGTTATATCAGGTAAAAGAAACATAATTGTATAACACTAAATTTTCAAAATTAAATTATAAAATATAAAATTTAACATTATTATATTTATATTACTTAATTATTTATTTTTCTAAATGTTTGTACTGTCAATTTACAATTTACAATATAGAATAACTATAACGATAATAGCATATTAATATTTGACAATTAATACATTTAATACAAGGATTACATTAATAATAAAAATGTATGATTGCATTAATAAGTGAGAAATAGAGGGGAGTTATGTGCTACAAAATAATATTTTAAAAAAAAAATTAAAAAATGATCATATAGTGTTTGTTAGTGATTTGTATAGTATATATTTAGAAATATTCTATATATAATAAATCAGTTAATTGGATTACAAAAAGGTCTTAAAAATGTATTAGCAAAAGATTGTAGTATATTCAAACATTGTAATCTAACAAATGTTAAAGTATATCTGAACTCGATAGCTTATCCCTATGATAATTTGAATTTAGATTTTTTCAAAAAATAATTTCACCTTATTATATGATATGTATACATCGTTTCAAGAATCTTACTATGAAAAAAGTATACGTAACCTGTTATTAAGCCCTTCTACTTTCTTATCAAATGCTCCGATTATAGTTATCGATACTTCAAAACAGAACGATTCAGCCACAGCCTCGGCAGTAGATGTTCAATTGGAAATTGAAGCATCAGAATCCCTTACTGGTGTAACTGCTTATTGTTTATTAATTCATGATCAAATTGTAGAATATGTACCTTTTACTAGAGAAGTAAGAAAACTTGTGTAATTATAATTTAGAATTAATTTGTGTCAATAAAAAAAAAATGATAATTTAATAATTTGTAATCTTTTCATGAAATAT
>NW_021762324.1:0-1264 GCF_005508785.2 Acyrthosiphon pisum
TTTGTGCACTAAGGATAAGTGGTCCATGATTATGGTTTTAAAAAATATAGGGGCAATAGGGATTAAAAAATGATGGTAATTAATATTAATAATTAATTAATTTAATAACTTGTAAAAACACTAAGTAAAATTAATACTAATTCCGATATTACGTCCATTTTATATTTTTCCAACCCATTTATAAGAACTGTTATCCTTATAATAAACATTTTAATAGCTAAGAAACTATTCATTCGGATTTCGAATTAGGCACATTAAGATTTCCAAAAAAAAAAAAAGGTGGGTAAGTGGATTTCGCTCTGCTGTACAGTAGGTTACAAGTGGGTCACTGTATAATGGATGGTATTAAATTTGAATTCAATGATATAATATCATTGTATAAGAAAAACGATTCTGAGCGGAGACGGTATGTTAGTCTAGGTATAAGACATAAAATTATATTAGGTACCTATAATAAATTCCAAATTAATCATATCATAATATTTATTAGGTACTTATAACGCGTTATACATCAACAAAAAACCGTGGTACTATCATAGATATATAATAGTATACTTTAGAAGTTTCAAGTACCCACGAATAATATTATACAATCACAACAAAATAACTAAAATAGTTATCCTAGGTTTTTAATATGTAATTTCGTCCAAATTTGTACTTAAAATGACTATAAAAATAAACTGCGTAAATGTATTTTTTAGATTTTTTGGTAACAGAATTAATTACTTACGTGGAATCTTGTTTTAAATTTTCAATTCTTAGATACAAAAATTGAACATTTTATAAATTTTTAACTACAAAATAATTTTTCAAATTAAAATTTGATAAATTTTGTCAAAATTTGATCTTTAAATGCTTATAAAAAAAAATTGTGCCTATGTATTTTTAATATTTTTCAACTAATATTGTAACAATATATCAGGAGCTTTGTATTAAATTTATACACTTTTTGGCCCAACAGATAAAACTTTATTGATATTTATAGAAAAAAAAAACTAAAAAAATTGAAAACTTACAATGTCCGTAAACAGCTCAAAAAGAGTCAAATTATTTTAAAAATTTTATCGTATATATAAAATGCTAATATAAACATTCAGTGAAATTTCCAAGTTTCTACAGTCACTCGTTTTTTAATTACAACAAATAAGAAAATCGTTACGTACGAATCGAGTGAATATCAATGTTGTAAAATATGATTTCAACGCCCATAAAATTTAATTTGAGTTTCTTATAGACATTTTTTTTTGGTAAAGGTAGATTATCC
>NW_021762325.1:0-839 GCF_005508785.2 Acyrthosiphon pisum
ATTTTCAAGCTTTTTTATCCAACAAATAAAATTTTATTGATATTTTTAGAAAAAAAACTAAAAAAAAATGGAAAATGAAAATGTCCGTAAAGAGCTCAAAATAAATCAAAATATTTTGAAAATGTTATGGTGTATAGAAGATGCTAAGATAAACATTCAGTCAAAATTTCATGTGTCTACGGTCATTTTTTTTAAAGTTACACCAAAAACCAAATTCAATTTTGTGAAAAATTGATTTTGCGTAAAAATTCCCGTTTTTCCTTAATTTTTCTTTTGTTTTTCACGTCGCTTTTGAAAACTACTGGGAAATTTTTACTTTTGACCCCCCAAAGTACCAACTAGATTCACTTTCCAATCATAAAAGTTACTGTTGAAGAAAATCGAAGCAGTTTTACTGTCCTAAAAGGTGATGACAGACACAAAAAAAAATAAAAAAATAAATAAAAAAATAAAAAAAAAAATAAAAAAAAAAACACACATCATTGTAAAATCAATACATTCATCGTTCCACTCAGAATCTAAAAGTGTTACATATAGGTACTACCAAATACCAATCTGTTGATTTTAGTTTAGACATGGCCAACAGGCCAAATGATTTTTGGTAAATTCACTCATTTAAGAGGCACTTGTAGTTTCAGTATTGGCAAAATAAACACTTTCTCAAAATTGTTTTTTTCTTAATGCACAAACTGTTTTGTTAAGTCCTGTAAAAATATTAAAAAATATATATTTATATTTATTTATATATGTATACCTAGGTTAAATATAAAAAAAATATTAAAATAATAAATTAATTAATACCTACAATATATTTTTATAGCAAAACACACATCGTAGTA
>NW_021762326.1:0-1309 GCF_005508785.2 Acyrthosiphon pisum
TTCAAATTTTGGAATAGTTACCACTTACTTTATTCGTTAAAAACTATTATGGGTAAAGTATGTTTACTTAAAAATATTTATACTTAACGAAGCATAAAGTTGTACACTTAAATAAATTTTATTACATTTCGAGCACTTTTCGCTGTAGGCGTATTGTCCGTTCGGGAATCGACTTTCACCCGAAATGACTGATAGCTAGACACTCAAACTCAGAATCCGAATTTCCGATTTCAACATACACACTCAAGAACCGGACATACACGCCCGGTGCATGGTCTGCGATCCGACGTAGTCGGATTGCCTACCTGACTAGCTACTTGCATACGAGCGACTTACACTCCCACTGCATCCGATCCGCCGCAGACGAATTGTCCGTTCGGGAATCGACTTTCACCCAAGATGACTGATAGTTAGACACTCACACTCAGAATCCGAATTTCCGATTTAAACACATACGAGAACCGGACATACACGCCCGGTGCATGGTCTGCGATCCGACGTAGTCGGATTGCCTACCTGACTAGCTACTTGCATACGAGCGACTCAGACCCCCACTGCATCCGATCCGCCGCAGACGGATTGTCCGTTCGGGAATCGAATTTCTCCCGAAAAGACTGATAGCTAGACACTCAAACTCAGAATCCGAATTTCCTATTTCAACATACACACTCAAGAACTGGACATACACGCCCGGGGGTCTGCGATCCGACGTAGTCGGATTGCCTACCTGACTAGCTACTTGCATACGAGCGACTCAGACCCCCACTGCATCCGATCCGCCGCAGACGGATTGTCCGTTCGGGAATCGAATTTCTCCCGAAAAGACTGATAGCTAGACACTCAAACTCAGAATCCGAATTTCCTATTTCAACATACACACTCAAGAACTGGACATACACGCCCGGGGGTCTGCGATCCGACGTAGTCGGATTGCCTACCTGACTAGCTACTTGCATACGAGAGACTCAGACCCCCACTGCATCCGATCCGCCGCAGGCGGATTGTCCGTTCGGGAATCGACTTTCTCCCGAGATGACTGATAGCTAGACACTCAAACTCAGAATCCGAATTTCCGATTTCAACACACACACTCCAGAACCGGACATACACGCCCGGGGCGTCGTCTGCGATCCTCGGATTGCCTACCTGGCTGGCTGTGTCGTACGATCGACTTGAATCGCCCGACTTACGACTAGACACTCTTCCGAGTTCAAAATACCGCTTAACCAGGGCTGCCAACACGACAAACACATACTCGACGACCCGCGTTCCCGCCGCAGGCCGGATCGAAAACCCAGCCGGAGGCGAA
>NW_021762326.1:3116-4617 GCF_005508785.2 Acyrthosiphon pisum
TTTAGATCTACGCTGTTCTAGAATTATATAATTTTTTTATATTTTTCACCCTCATATTTATTAGGAAAAACACTATCAACTTCTGATTTTCAAATGGTAACCTATACTTTTAATTTCATAAATTAATAAAGCTATTTTTTTTATGAATTATCACGTTTAAATTTTCATTTTTCATTAATCCGTTGATGAGATATAACTCCCCAAAGTTGGGTAGTTTTGGCAGGTGTTTGTGTGTTAATGTGTTATACCTAGTCGGTAGATATCGCAGCAATTTGGATTTTTATGCCCCAGAGTAATAGATATTACACTTTTCAAATCATTTCAAGTACAGTAAGCTTATAAGTTGTGCCCCTAAATGTATTGTAAAATGCCCATTTAGCAGGGTGTCCACCGTGTGCCCCACTAAAAGTGATTGCGGCACTGCTGCACTTCTCATAATACTTATCAATTATAAAGACCAGAAGCTAAAAGTAATAAACTCGATATCGGTCGAACCCAAAGTATAATAGCGATAACCTTTGTACCTACTCGCTACAATAACTTATTGTCATATTATAAGTGATTGGATCATTACTGTCACATATCCATACACACGTGTAATCCCCACGACCCCGCTACATACCAAGTCCTGTCTGATGAACATCGAAGGAAACAGTGTTCAGTGTTGTCTGATTTTCGATTACTAATAGATATTATAGATGTCCATTAATATCTATGATAATGTGGAGTATCGCTTGCTATGATCACAGATTATATGAAAACAGATTGTGCACTTAGATGTAAACAAAAAATGGCCTGATTCTGGTCTCCGCCAGAATCAATGTGACCATTTCAACAGATTGAAATTACTTGAAATGTATCGTATACTTGTGGCTTACCTGATAGTGATATCCGAGTATCCGACAAACAAAATATATTGTTATCAACACTCTGATACTTTATATCTGATAGTCTGATGTTTGGTTTTCACTTTTCACGTGTTTTTGGCGTTTGACGTTTTACGATTTTTGGTGTTTGCTTAAATAAAATAGTTTTTTTTTTGTAATATTTTATATTTATACTGTCATATTTATTTTAAAAAATGACTACTTGTGCAGTCAAGTTTTGCGACAATAAAATGTCACTAACGAAAAATATAAGCTACTTCAGATTTCCAAGCGACCCATTGAGGTGAGTAATTAGGTTTGTTTTATGATTTTCATATGTATGCATTACAATTTGTTACGTTACTAATTTATTATAGGTGTAAACAATGGATGGAAAAATGTCAAACTGAACATTTACTGAAAAAAGATGCTACTATTTTATACAAAAATTACAGGGTGTGTGGTGTTCATTTTGAAGACAAATGTTTTTAAATCCAAATAGTAGGACCGTCTTACAATGAATGCTGTGCCACCATATTTAGTGGTAAGATTTTGTTTATTATAATTAATATTTTTAAGACTAAATGAAACTATTCTAATTTGCTTTTGCTTTGCTTTTGCTGCGGCTACACGGC
>NW_021762327.1:0-3922 GCF_005508785.2 Acyrthosiphon pisum
GAAATGAAAGATTTTTGCTGTATGACAATTGCCCAAATTCTGATGATAGAATTTTTATGTTCGCCACTGATAACTATTTGTCGTTATTGACCAAATCTGATACCTGGTTCGTCGACGGTAATTTTGGCCTCGCCCCGGAATTTTTCAAGCGTCATTCGTGTACAAATAAATTCCGTATTTGTGACATCGGTATATTGCATTCTGCAGAAAAAAAGTCAATCTACATATGAAAAAATATTTAGTATTTTATTAAAAGAATGTCATGATCGTGTCTTGTACCCAGATTCGAAATTTTTACATTTAGATTTTGAATTAGCAGTCATAAATGCTGCAAAAAATATTTTATATTTATAAAGAAGATAATAATTTTCGAAAATATTGCGGCATGATTGATGGTTTAGCTTTCCTACCACAGGATAAAGTACTGGACGGAATGACATGTCTAAAACAAATAATGCCTCCAGATGCAGAAACCTTTTGACTTATTTTGATTCTTATTATGTAAATGGTACCTATAGGCGTGTAGGTTCAGCTTCTACCTTGCATTTTCGAAAATGTTAACCTATATTTCACCTTCCTCGTGGAATGTACATAATGTCACTTTAATAATACAAAGTGTATGTAAATTTTCAATACAATTTTACTATATTTATTATTTATACTTAAATTTTGATATATTTTCATTCATTTTTATCGGGACTTTTTTCTGGGACTTTTTTTTCTGGGACTTTTTTTTCTGGGACTTTTTTCTGGGACTTTTTTATCGGGACTTTTTTTATATAAAACCTTTTTTTACCTTTTTAAAATTAAATGTAGTATTACTGAAATTGACGCATTAGACTTTACATGCTCCCATCACGTAGTACTGATGTAGACCCGGGAGAATTTACCACCTGGAGAGTTTACATGTCATTAAAATCTGGAGAGTTTACCATCGCCCGTCATGAAACACTTAGCAAATGTATAATAATAAATAAATTTATGACAATATTCTTACATAATATTTTTATATTACAGTAGAGATTATGGATGAACTAGAACATGAAGAGCAAACATCAGCTGCAGTCGAATCTCCTGTGACACAAGGTACCAGAGTAAGCGAGGAGAATATCCCTGAAGGTATGCATACAAATTCACTTTCATTTCTGATTTTCATCTATGAAAAATATATTTAACTGTATATAATTAATTTAATTAATTTTTATTTTAGTTGTAAAGGTTGCTTCAACGTCTAAAGAATCAGATACAGTTATCAATTGCTGCATGTGCAGTATGATAATCAATAAAAGTGATTTACACCAACATATAAAAACAACACACTTAACAGATACAGGTATGTATACAAATTCATTTAAAACATGGTAGTACAAGTATAATATAATTAATTTTTATTTATTTTAGTAGCAAAGGAAACTAATACAAATAGCGCTTCAACTACAGATTCTTATTATGATTCTGAAGAAATCTTAAGTTTATCAGATACAGGTATGCATACAAAATTGCTTACATAATATTGTGTTACATGTAAATTATACTCCTTTAATATTTGTCCGTAGAAATGTGTCTGGTCCCACAATACCCGTTCATAAAATGTACAAAATCATTTAAATACTTATCATGGATGATAAGACATCTACAAACACACAACAGAGTACAATGCACAATGTGCTTAAAATTTCTATCATCTACAGAATCTCTCAAACGACACGTCATGTCCGTACATAAAAAAAAAACGAAAACGTACACACAAATGCCAAGCGTGTGGTTCCAAATACTATCAAATTGAGTGATTTAGTTTACCACATCAAAACAAAACATGTCCAGCAAGAAAAGATCAAATGCACTCATTGTGATAAAAAATACGCGACTGAGAAATTGATGAAAGTTCGTGTTAGAGAGGTACACATGAAACTGAAACCATTTAAATGTTCATATTGCGAAGAAAAATTTGGCAGTTCAATCACTCTCTACTGTTGTTGCAAAAATATGTATATAATACTAAAGTATATTGATCAGATGATAAACATAGTATTGGTAGGTACACGTATACTGAACAGTCGTTACACTATAAGTACCTACTACGATATACCTTCATATGGGCTAGGTACATCTATAAAAATACTAGATAAAGTAATCGAAAACATAATCATTATCTTTACTTCGACCAAAAACCACATTCGACCACACAATATTTCGACCATGTTGTTTAAAAATTGATTTAAACATAAATAATCCAACTTTGATATCTGCAAATAACGATCAGATCATGTGCATGAATCAAATGAAAATCTTATTTCTGCGACTAAAATACAAAATCTAATGGTGGAAAAAGCGAAAATAACTAACGATTTACCTGCTCAAATTGTCGCGGAAGTGGTATCAAACGTACCCCGAAGTATACTCGCTGAATTGCCAAAAGAAGAATATCTAAAAAGAACAATTAGAAACCACAGAGCATGTAATGATCCACCTAGACCTACTTGTGAAAACTTCCAAACTTATGATACACCACACCAGTTCAAAACCACATTCGACCACACAATATTTCGACCAAGTTATGGTAAAAAGACTTCAAAATGCTCAATTTTTTCAAAAATCGTGTTTTTGAATTTAAAATACCAAAAATTTAAGTTTTTAGAATTTTTTTTTTTTAGAAATGTTTGTATTTATAAGCTCAACATTTTGGTGGAATCAGAATTTTCCTATCGTACTTACTTTTTATGTTATTGTTAATAAACCACATAAAACTGAATTATAAAGTTATTTCAAACATTTGCATATTTGAGAAACTCAAAATTGATTTTTTTTCGTTGTTGTAGTTGCGAACTTGCGTCGAACTTGTGTCTTGTGTACTATACCTATTAACTACCTAATAACTGTAATAAATGGTACCTATAGGCGTGTAGGTTCAGCTTCTACCTTGCATTTTCGAAAATGTTAACCTATATTTCACCTTCCTCGTGGAATGTACATAATGTCACTTTAATAATACAAAGTGTATGTAAATTTTCAATACAATTTTACTATATTTATTATTTATACTTAAATTTTGATATATTTTCATTCATTTTTATCGGGACTTTTTTCTGGGACTTTTTTCCGGGACTTTTTTCTGGGACTTTTTTATCGGGACTTTTTTTACCGGGACTTTTTTTATATAAAACCTTTTTTTACCTTTTTAAAATTAAATGTAGTATTACTGAAATTGACGCATTAGACTTTACATGCTCCCATCACGTAGTACTGATGTAGACCCGGGAGAATTTACCACCTGGAGAGTTTACATGTCATTAAAATCTGGAGAGTTTACCATCGCCCGTCATGAAACACTTAGCAAATGTATAATAATAAATAAATTTATGACAATATTCTTACATAATATTTTTATATTACAGTAGAGATTATGGATGAACTAGAACATGAAGAGCAAACATCAGCTGCAGTCGAATCTCCTGTGACACAAGGTACCAGAGTAAGCGAGGAGAATATCCCTGAAGGTATGCATACAAATTCACTTTCATTTCTGATTTTCATCTATGAAAAATATATTTAACTGTATATAATTAATTTAATTAATTTTTATTTTAGTTGTAAAGGTTGCTTCAACGTCTAAAGAATCAGATACAGTTATCAATTGCTGCATGTGCAGTATGATAATCAATAAAAGTGATTTACACCAACATATAAAAACAACACACTTAACAGATACAGGTATGTATACAAATTCATTTAAAACATGGTAGTACAAGTATAATATAATTAATTTTTATTTATTTTAGTAGCAAAGGAAACTAATACAAATAGCGCTTCAACTACAGATTATTATTATGATTCTGAAGAAATTGTTGTAGTTGCGAACTTGCGTCGAACTTGTGTCTTGTGTACTATACCGTATTAACTACCTAATAACTGTTATAAACAT
>NW_021762327.1:3972-7516 GCF_005508785.2 Acyrthosiphon pisum
TTATGATACACCACCACCAGTTCTACATATCGGGCATCATGCGGCAACGGTATGATTATCATAAGTTTGGAACATTCTCTTAAATATAACTATCCACCGTAAGGCTATAAAAAGTACATTCCTGGGAACGCTAGATAGTCTGCTATCCGGTAAACTCGATTTTAAGATTAAAAATAGCGATCGTTCGCGAGGAGAAGCCGTATACCGCGGAGAGTCCGAATTTATCGCATCACGCGGCACCACTCACGGAAATATGTATTAAATTCTCGTGTTAAAAATAATGCTTAATCAAATCGCCGATACGATCAGCCGAAACGGTCACCCATCCGGTTCCTTGATATCATAATACAGAATTCCAAATAGCGGATCATTTAACTTTCCCACAAACATTTAAGGAAAACCTATCATCTTACCGTCACCATTTAATCAGCCTAACAACATTCCTATCCAATAACAAATTAAACAAATCAACTAATTATAATTGTAATTCAACTATGGAAATGACACCGGTTTCAACATTGAAATTTCATAAAAATAATAAAAATTGCATTGCAACAAACCAATTTTATGGAAGGTAACTATTTATTAGCATCTATTAGCCAACTATCTACTTCTAATTGTTACTATAACTTTTATGTATTTTGTTTTAGATCCAATATTGTAAAACCCTGTGATCTGGGAGTGAAAGCCATTAATCGTTAATGTAAATAATAATTTATATGTAAATGATTGTGTATAAACTAAATGACTTGTGAAAAAAAAAAAAATGTTAATTAACATATTTGAAATAAAAAATAAAATGCATTAACATTTTTAGCAACATATTATATGTATTATTTACTTCTCCTTTCCTGGTACCTCTTATTAGGTACATGCATAAATACCTATAAAATTAGAAGGTGTGTACCCGCGTGTACCCTCCACTACACCACTGCCAATTGCAAACATAGAGACATTAATAGTTTTTAAACGAATTTCTTAAACATTGCATTGTTAAATGCCTATATTATAGGTAATTTATAGAAAATTATATTATATCAGCGTACCTATACTATTATGTTTCCGTTATCGAGCCAGAAGAATGAAACAGGAAATCTATTCAGTTTTAGTACATTAGAGAAATACTACTGCTGTTGAACGCTGTGAAATACACACGTTACTCATTCTACAATTGTATTTTAACGAGGACGGACCTTTCTGTGAGCATTAGCTTAGATTGGTGAAAAACGTGCAATTTTATTTTTCTTAAGTTTTCGCAATTTTGTTTTGCAGCTTCTTCAATCAACATGAGTTCTGCCGGTCGCGATCCCAATCATCACTTGAAGCGTCAGAAGAATAACGAGGCGGCCCGAATAAGTAGGATGAAAAGAAAGGAAAAAGAAATTCAAGCTGAAAAAGATGAAAAAAACTTGAAGCAGCATAAGTTAAGCTGCACAAGGAATTACTTCAGATCCATAAAAAGAAAATAGAAGCATAAGAAAAAAATCTTTAGTATGTTATATCCCTAGTCCCTACTTAATATTATAATATATTATATATATATAAAAAACTTTATTCCCATAAGGTATTCATCGTTGTTTTATTTTTTTTAATTGTTTGATTTAGAAGATTATATTCATATTTAGTTCAAATTTGAACAGTATGACAATATGTGGGATGCTTAAAAACCACTGTTAAGTTTCCCCCACTTCATATGTTTCGTTTCCCAAAGAACGAAGCACAGCAAGAAACATGGTTAATGAACTGCGGTAAGCTTCAAAATAATATTTTTTTAAATTATTACATTTTAATATACACTTAAAATAAAATTATAGGAAACACACAATTATTGTCACTTGACAAATCTCAATTGTATAATCGTTACATTTGTCAGGAGCATTTTGGACTAGATTCATTCGTGAATTCTGAAAAAAAAAAAAATTAAAACCACTTCCTGTGCCATTTAATTTCAACTCGGATGAGCATCCAGGTGGGTCAATTGGTAAATATATATTATATTTAAAAGGTTTTGGGTAAAATTAATTAAACAATAAATTACAATATATAATATAGGTAGTGTTTACATAAAATAATATAATATTCTGTTTGAAAACAAAAATAATTAAAATACAAAAAAAAAAAATTCCTCACTCATTTTTTTTTAGGAAATGATAGGTATTATGATACTCACTATTTTCATGACAAAATGCTTGACTCCAACTAAAACGTATGTCAATGTAAAGAATAATTCAGAAGGTGAAATACTATTTTCAAGTCCATTATTAAATATGTTTACACCAACACAAAGAAGTAGAAACAACGATTTAACCTTCAAGATAATTTAGATTCACAAATACAAAAAAAAATTAAAAACAAAATTGATAAATAGCACAAGAAAGTTGCATAGTAAGGTTACCATTATTTCAAAAATGAAAAAAAAAATTAGTTACATTAAAAACAAGAAACACAATACATAATATACTACACTCACATAAATTTCCATAAAAAAACTCAAAAGCACTAGTCACAATACAAGTGACTGAAAAGAAAAAACGCCCATGGACATAGGATGAAAAGAACTTTGCTCTTTTAGATTCTGAGTGAAACGATGAATGTATAGATTTTACAATGATGTGTGTTTTTTTTATTTTAGTGTCTGTCATCACCTTTTAGGAGAGTAAAAGTGCTTGGATTTTCTTCAACAGTATCTTTTCTGATAGGAAAGTGAATCTAGTTGGTACTTTGGGGGGGTCAAAAGTAAATTTTTTTCCAGTAGTTTTCTAAAGCGCCTCGAAAAATAACGGAAAAACGGGAATTTTATCACAAAATCTGTTTTCGAGAAAATTCATTTTGGTTTTTGGTGTTACTTTAAAACAAATGACCGTATAATACATGACATTTTCACTGGTTGTTTATATTTTCATTTTCTATACATGATGAAGTTTTCAAAATATTTTGATTTGTTTTGAACTGTATAGGAGCGTTTTCAGTTTCCAATATTATTAGTTTTTTATTCTATGAATGTCAATTTAACATTATTTGTTGAGTAAAAATACTTGAAAATTTAATACAAAGTTCTTATTATATTTTTTCAAAGGCAGATGAAAAAAATTAAAAATCCTTAGTCACAGTTTTTTTTTTATTAGCATTTAAAGTTCAATAATAGACAAAATATGTAAAAATCACGAACATTTTTGTATTACAGTTGAGAGTATTGATGAACAAAAACGCGAAGACCAAACATCAGTTGCAGTCGAATATCCTGTGCCACAAGGTACCACCTTTTTTTACATTTTACTTGCTATCATGTTAATTTCTGCCCTATTAACCATTTGCATTATTTCAAATAAATGTATGACAATATTCTTACATAATATTTTTATATTACAATAGAGATTATGGATGAACTAGAACATGAAGAGCAAACATCAGCTGCAGTCGAATCTCCTGTGACACAAGGTACCAGAGTAAGCGAGGAGCATATCCCTGAAGTATGCATACAAATTCACTTTCATTTCTGATTTTCATCTATGAACATATATTTAACTGTATATAATTAATTTAA
>NW_021762327.1:7926-9107 GCF_005508785.2 Acyrthosiphon pisum
AATTTTCAAGCGTCATTCGTGTACAAATAAATTCCGTATTTGTGACATCGGTATATTGCATTCTGCAGAAAAAAAGTCAATCTACATATGAAAAAAATATTTAGTATTTTATTAAAAGAATGTCATGATCGTGTCTTGTACCCAGATTCGAAATTTTTACATTTAGATTTTGAATTAGCAGTCATAAATGCTGCAAAAAATATTTTATATTTATAAAGAAGATAATAATTTTCGAAAATATTGCGGCATGATTGATGGTTTAGCTTTCCTACCACAGGATAAAGTACTGGACGGAATGACATGTCTAAAACAAATAATGCCTCCAGATGCAGAAACCTTTTGACTTATTTTGATTCTTATTATGTAAATGGTACCTATAGGCGTGTAGGTTCAGCTTCTACCTTGCATTTTCGAAAATGTTAACCTATATTTCACCTTCCTCGTGGAATGTACATAATGTCACTTTAATAATACAAAGTGTATGTAAATTTTCAATACAATTTTACTATATTTATTATTTATACTTAAATTTTGATATATTTTCATTCATTTTTATCGGGACTTTTTTCTGGGACTTTTTTTTCTGGGACTTTTTTCCGGGACTTTTTTCTGGGACTTTTTAATCGGGACTTTTTTTACCGGGACTTTTTTTATATAAAACCTTTTTTTACCTTTTTAAAATTAAATGTAGTATTACTGAAATTGACGCATTAGACTTTACATGCTCCCATCACGTAGTACTGATGTAGACCCGGGAGAATTTACCACCTGGAGAGTTTACATGTCATTAAAATCTGGAGAGTTTACCATCGCCCGTCATGAAACACTTAGCAAATGTATAATAATAAATAAATTTATGACAATATTCTTACATAATATTTTTATATTACAGTAGAGATTATGGATGAACTAGAACATGAAGAGCAAACATCAGCTGCAGTCGAATCTCCTGTGACACAAGGTACCAGAGTAAGCGAGGAGAATATCCCTGAAGGTATGCATACAAATTCACTTTCATTTCTGATTTTCATCTATGAAAAATATATTTAACTGTATATAATTAATTTAATTAATTTTTATTTTAGTTGTAAAGGTTGCTTCAACGTCTAAAGAATCAGATACAGTTATCAATTGCTGCATGTGCAGTATGATAATCAATAAAAGTGATTTACACCCACCAT
>NW_021762327.1:47584-50448 GCF_005508785.2 Acyrthosiphon pisum
ATTATTATTTGTGATATACTTGAAAAACATATCAAACGATGTTGTTTTCTACAAGACATGGATTCGCAACTTCAACCCTTTTGTGGCACGGGTTAATATTGTCCGATTCTCCTAAAACTTTTTATACATCGTTTTTATAAGTATTCAAACCAATTTAGGTTGTATAATTAACACATTTTCAAAGTTCAGTTTTAAGGACCACCCTAATGTGCAGTATGATAATCAATAAAAGTGATTTACACCAACATATAAAAACAACACACTTAACAGATACAGGTATGTATACAAATTCATTTAAAACATGGTAGTACAAGTATAATATAATTAATTTTTATTTATTTTAGTAGCAAAGGAAACTAATACAAATAGCGCTTCAACTACAGATTCTTATTATGATTCTGAAGAAATCTTAAGTTTATCAGATACAGGTATGCATACAAAATTGCTTACATAATATTGTGTTACATGTAAATTATACTCCTTTAATATTTGTCCGTAGAAATGTGTCTGGTCCCACAATACCCGTTCATAAAATGTACAAAATCATTTAAATACTTATCATGGATGATAAGACATCTACAAACACACAACAGAGTACAATGCACAATGTGCTTAAAATTTCTATCATCTACAGAATCTCTCAAACGACACGTCATGTCCGTACATAAAAAAAAAAACGAAAACGTACACACAAATGCCAAGCGTGTGGTTCCAAATACTATCAAATTGAGTGATTTAGTTTACCACATCAAAACAAAACATGTCCAGCAAGAAAAGATCAAATGCACTCATTGTGATAAAAAATACGCGACTGAGAAATTGATGAAAGTTCGTGTTAGAGAGGTACACATGAAACTGAAACCATTTAAATGTTCATATTGCGAAGAAAAATTTGGCAGTTCAATCACTCTCTACTGTTGTTGCAAAAATATGTATAAAATACTAAAGTATATTGATCAGATGATAAACATAGTATTGGTAGGTACACGTATACTGAACAGTCGTTACACTATAAGTACCTACTACGATATACCTTCATATGGGCTTGGTACATCTATAAAAATACTAGATAAAGTAATCGAAAAGATAATCATTATCTTTACTTCGACCAAAAACCACATTCGACCACACAATATTTCGACCATGTTGTTTAAAAATTGATTTAAACATAAATAATCCAACTTTGATATCTGCAAATAACGATCAGATCATGTGCATGAATCAAATGAAAATCTTATTTCTGCGACTAAAATACAAAATCTAATGGTGGAAAAAGCGAAAATAACTAACGATTTACCTGCTCAAATTGTCGCGGAAGTGGTATCAAACGTACCCCGAAGTATACTCGCTGAATTGCCAAAAGAAGAATATCTAAAAAGAACAATTAGAAACCACAGAGCATGTAATGATCCACCTAAACCTACTTGTGAAAACTTCCAAACTTATGATACACCACACCAGTTCTACATATCGGGCATCATGCGGCAACGGTATGATTTATCATAAGTTTGGAACATTCTCTTAAATATAACTATCCACCCTAAGGCTATAAAAAGTACATTCCTGGGAACGCTAGATAGTCTGCTATCCGGTAAACTCGATTTTAAGATTAAAAATAGCGATCGTTCGCGAGGAGAAGCCGTATACCGCGGAGAGTCCGAATTTATCGCATCACGCGGCACCACTCACGGAAATATGTATTAAATTCTCGTGTTAAAAATAATGCTTAATCAAATCGCCGATACGATCAGCCGAAACGGTCACCCATCCGGTTCCTTGATATCATAATACAGAATTCCAAATAGCGGATCATTTAACTTTCCCACAAACATTTAAGGAAAACCTATCATCTTACCGTCACCATTTAATCAGCCTAACAACATTCCTATCCAATAACAAATTAAACAAATCAACTAATTATAATTGTAATTCAACTATGGAAATGACACCGGTTTCAACATTGAAATTTCATAAAAATAATAAAAATTGCATTGCAACAAACCAATTTTATGGAAGGTAACTATTTATTAGCATCTATTAGCCAACTATCTACTTCTAATTGTTACTATAACTTTTATGTATTTTGTTTTAGATCCAATATTGTAAAACCCTGTGATCTGGGAGTGAAAGCCATTAATCGTTAATGTAAATAATAATTTATATGTAAATGATTGTGTATAAACTAAATGACTTGTGAAAAAAAAAAAAATGTTAATTAACATATTTGAAATAAAAAATAAAATGCATTAACATTTTTAGCAACATATTATATGTATTATTTACTTCTCCTTTCCTGGTACCTCTTATTAGGTACATGCATAAATACCTATAAAATTAGAAGGTGTGTACCCGCGTGTACCCTCCACTACACCACTGCCAATTGCAAACATAGAGACATTAATAGTTTTTAAACGAATTTCTTAAACATTGCATTGTTAAATGCCTATATTATAGGTAATTTACAGAAAATTATATTATATCAGCGTACCTATATTATTATGTTTCCGTTATCGAGCCAGGAGAATGAAACAGGAAATCTATTCAGTTTTAGTACATTAGAGAAATACTACTGCTGTTGAACGCTGTGAAATACACACGTTACTCATTCTACAATTGTATTTTAACGAGGACGGACCTTTCTGTGAGCATTAGCTTAGATTGGTGAAAAACGTGCAATTTTATTTTTCTTAAGTTTTCGCAATTTTGTTTTGCAGCTTCTTCAATCAACATGAGTTCTGCCGGTCGCGATCCCAATCATCACTTGAAGCGTCAGAAGAATAACGAGGCGGCCCGAATAAGTAGGATGAAAAGAAAGGAAAAGAAATTCAAGCTGAAAAAGATGAAAAAACTTGAAGCAGCATAAG
>NW_021762327.1:51555-53255 GCF_005508785.2 Acyrthosiphon pisum
AACCGATGAATGTATAGATTTTACAATGATGTGTGTTTTTTTTAATTTTAGTGTCTGTCATCACTTTTAGGAGAGTAAAAGTGCTTGGATTTTCTTCAACAGTATCTTTTCTGATTAGGAAAGTGAATCTAGTTGGTACTTTGGGGGGGTCAAAAGTAAATTTTTTTGCAGTAGTTTCTAAAGCGCCTCGAAAAATAACGGAAAAACGGGAATTTTATCACAAAATCTGTTTTCGAGAAAATTCATTTTGGTTTTTGGTGTTACTTTAAAACAAATGACCGTATAATACATGACATTTTCACTGGTTGTTTATATTTTCATTTTCTATACATGATGAAGTTTTCAAAATATTTTGATTTGTTTTGAACTGTATAGGAGCGTTTTCAGTTTCCAATATTATTAGTTTTTTATTCTATGAATGTCAATTTAACATTATTTGTTGAGTAAAAATACTTGAAAATTTAATACAAAGTTCTTATTATATTTTTTCAAAGGCAGATGAAAAAAATTAAAAATCCTTAGTCACAGTTTTTTTTTTATTAGCATTTAAAGTTCAATAATAGACAAAATATGTAAAAATCACGAACATTTTTGTATTACAGTTGAGAGTATTGATGAACAAAAACGCGAAGACCAAACATCAGTTGCAGTCGAATATCCTGTGCCACAAGGTACCACCTTTTTTTACATTTTACTTGCTATCATGTTAATTTCTGCCCTATTAACCATTTGCATTATTTCAAATAAATGTATGACAATATTCTTACATAATATTTTTATATTACAATAGAGATTATGGATGAACTAGAACATGAAGAGCAAACATCAGCTGCAGTCGAATCTCCTGTGACACAAGGTACCAGAGTAAGCGAGGAGAATATCCCTGAAGGTATGCATACAAATTCACTTTCATTTCTGATTTTCATCTATGAAAAATATATTTAACTGTATATAATTAATTTAATTAATTTTTATTTTAGTTGTAAAGGTTGCTTCAACGTCTAAAGAATCAGATACAGTTATCAATTGCTGCATGTGCAGTATGATAATCAATAAAAGTGATTTACACCAACATATAAAAACAACACACTTAACAGATACAGGTATGTATACAAATTCATTTAAAACATGGTAGTACAAGTATAATATAATTAATTTTTATTTATTTTAGTAGCAAAGGAAACTAATACAAATAGCGCTTCAACTACAGATTCTTATTCTGATTCTGAAGAAATCTTAAGTTTATCAGATACAGGTAGCATGAATCTGCATAATATTGTAAATTTCTCTCCAGTTGATTCATTTATTAAATTGTATTTAATTTAATATTTTTCACATAATTTTAATTAATTAAAAAATACATTTTATTTTTTACACATATTTTTTTTTAATTTACAAGGAGAGTATCGGGAATATGGAAATGAAAGATTTTTGCTGTATGACAATGGCCCAAATTCTGATGATAGAATTTTTATGTTCGCCACTGATAACTATTTGTCGTTATTGACCAAATCTGATACCTGGTTCGTCGACGGTAATTTTGGCCTCGCCCCGGAATTTTTCAAGCGTCATTCGTGTACAAATAAATTCCGTATTTGTGACATCGGTATATTGCATTCTGCAGAAAAAAAGTCAATCTACATATGAAAAAATATTTAGTATTTTATTAAAAGAATGTCATGATCGTGTCTTGTACCCAG
>NW_021762328.1:0-959 GCF_005508785.2 Acyrthosiphon pisum
AGACAGTATTAAATTTGAATTCAATGATATAATATCACTGTATAAGAAAAACGATTCTGAGCGGAGACGGTATATCAGTCTATGTATTAGACATATAATATATACTTATCTATGGTATTAAAAAAAAATTGACCTATAATAGGTACCTATAATAAATTCCAAATTAATCATATCATATATATTAGGTACTTATAACGCGTTATACATCAACAAAAAACCGTGGTACTATCATAGATATATAATAGTATACTTTAGAAGTTTCAAGTACCCACGAATAAAATTATACAATCACAACAAAATAACTAAAATAGTTATCCTAGGTTTTTAATATGTATTTTCGTCCAAATTTGTACTTAAAATGACTATAAAAATAAACTGTGTAAATGTATTTTTTAGATTTTTTGGTAACAGAATTAATTACTTACGTGGAATCTTGTTTTAAATTTTCAATTCTTAGATACAAAAATTGAACATTTTATAAATTTTTAACTACAAAATAATTTTTCAAATTAAAATTTAATAAATTTTGTCAAAATTTGATCTTTAAATGCTTATAAAAAAAATTGTGCCTATGTATTTTTAATATTTTTCAACTGATATTGTAACAAAATATCAGGAGCTTTGTATTAAATTTATACACTTTTTGGCCCAACAGATAAAACTTTATTGATATTTATAGAAAAAAAAACTAAAAAAATTGAAAACTGAAAATGGCCGTAAACAGCTCAAAAAGAGTCAAAATATTTTCAAAATTGTATGGTGTATAGGAAATGCTAATATAAACATTCAGTAAAATTTTCATGTATCTGCAGTTATTCGTTTTTGAATTACAACAAAATAAGGAAATCGCTACATGAGAAAACGAGTGAATATCCAATGTTGTAAAAATTTGAATTTCAAACGATCATAAAAATTTAATTTGACTTTCTTATAGATATTTTTTGTTTGATAAAGGTAGA
>NW_021762329.1:0-1325 GCF_005508785.2 Acyrthosiphon pisum
GCACACCATATAAAACGAATTGAATAAAATTGATCGTATTATTTACCCACTGACAATATAGAGTTCACAAAGGTTGCGTGTATCTCAATAGTATCCAGAATCCACAAGAAACGATTATATCTCACACAATTTCGCACGTAATAAATACGAAGGGTTCTCGACTTGATACGTTCTAAGACTCCGGAGGTGAGAAGTATTGTGTGTAACTATTATGCGCCCGGAGTCCACAAGATATACTATTAACGCATTTTATGCACACCATATAAAACGAATTGAATAAAATTGGTCGTATTATTTCCCCACTGACCATATAGAGTTCACAAAGGTTGCGTGTATCTCAATAGTATCCAGAATCCACAAGAAACGATTATATCTCACACAATTTCGCACGTAATAAATACGAAGGGATCTCGACTTGATACGCTCTAAAACTCCGGAGGTGAGAAGTGTTGTGTGTAACTATTATGCGCCCGGAGTCCACAAGACATACTCTTAACGCATTTTATGCACACCATATAAAACGAATTAAATAAAATATAAAATTGATCGTATAACTTACCCACTGACAATATAAAGTTCACAAAGGTTGCGTGTATCTCAATAGTATCCAGAATCCACAAGAAACGATTATATCTCACACAATTTCGCACGTAATAAATACGAAGGCAACTCGACTTGATACGCTCTAAGACTCCGGCGGTGAGAAGTGTTGTGTGTAACTATTTTGCACCCGGAGTCTACAAGACATACTATTAACGAATTTTATGCACACCATATAAAACGAATTGAAAAAAATTGATCGTATTATTTACCCACTGACAATATAGAGTTCACAAAGGTTGCGTGTATCTCAATAGTATCCAGAATCCACAAGAAACGATTATATCTCACACAATTTCGCACGTAATAAATACGAAGGGTTCTCGACTTGATACGTTCTAAGACTCCGGAGGTGAGAAGTATTGTGTGTAACTATTATGCGCCCGGAGTCCACAAGATATACTATTAACGCATTTTATGCACACCATATAAAACGAATTTAATAAAATATAAAATTGATCGTATTACTTACCCACTGACAATATAGAGTTCACAAAGGTTGCGTGTATCTCAATAGTATCCAGAATCCACAAGAAACGATTATATCTCACACAATTTCGCACGTAATAAATACGAAGGGTTCTCGACTTGATACGTTCTAAGACTCCGGAGGTGAGAAGTATTGTGTGTAACTATTTTGCACCCGGAGTCTACAAGACATACTATTAACGCATTTTATGCACACCATATAAAACGAATTGAATAAAATTGATCGTATTATTTAC
>NW_021762330.1:0-934 GCF_005508785.2 Acyrthosiphon pisum
TTGGGTTTAGAATACAAGTTGATGGATCAAAATTACTTGAAAAAAATTGATCAACCCAAAAATAATATTCAAAATAGAAGTTACCATTAAAAAAAAAAAAAATGAAGTTGTATTGCGCATGCGCAAAATACATGAGTTAAAACAAATTTAACCTATAGGAATGTATCATCTATTAGTCTAGTTGAATGTCTCACAGAGTTGAAAAATATTAACAGGGTAATGAGTGATAAAGTGTTCCCTGTTTTCGTGAACACACTGTATAGCGCACAATCGAAATCTTTGTAAGAGCTGATTAGCTGAAATCAAATTTGACTTAAAACATTAAACATAAAAATTTTTACTTTAATATATAAGTATAATATCGAGATGTAATATCTATTATAAATAAATTAAAAGACGAAACTGCTTCTGGCTTCGATAAAATTTCTGTTAAATTATTAAAACAAGTTGCATATTTTATTACAGAGCCGTTAGTCTATATATTCAATTTATGTATAAGAAAAAGTATTTTCCCTGATAAATTTAAGTTAGCTATTGTGAAACCGTTGTTTAAATCAGGAAACTCAGAGGATGTTTCTAATTATAGGCCAATTTCTATGCTCTGCAACTTTTCTAAAATATTTTAAAAAATAGTTAAAGGCAGACTTATGAATTTCTTAGAACAGAATGAACTTTTATCTAAAAACCAATTTGGTTTTAGACCAGGTCGAAGCACTACTGGAGCCCTGTATCTTGCTGCTACTCAGTTTATTTACAAAAAACTTGATAACAACGAAAAGGTAATCGCAGCATTTTTAGATCTAGCTAAGCTTTTGACACTGTTGATCATAATATGCTAAAAACCTTTTGCCTAATTTTGGAATACTAAATGAAAGTTTATCATGGTTCAAAAGTTATTTGGAAAATAGAAAGCAAACGGTCATTATAAATGGTG
>NW_021762331.1:0-732 GCF_005508785.2 Acyrthosiphon pisum
TTTTAGATTCTGAGTGGAACGATGAATGTATTGATTTTACAATGATGTGTGTTTTTTTATTTTTTTATTTTTTTATTTTTTTTTTATTTTTTTATTTTTTTTGTGTCTGTGTACACGATAAGTAGTCGAAATAATGCTACGATTTTCAACTTCAGTATCTTGTTCGATCAGAAAGTGAATATCGTTGGTGCATTGGGGAGGTCAAAATTTAAATTTCCCAGTGGTTTTCAAAAGCGCCGGGAAAAACAAAAGAAAAATTAAGGAAAAACGGGAATTTTTACGCAAAATCGATTTTTCACAAAATTGAATTTGGTTTTTGGTGTAACTTTAAAAAAAATTACCGTAGATACATGAAATTTTGACTGAATGTTTATCTTAGCATCTTCTATACACCATAACATTTTCAAAATATTTTTATGTATTTTGAGCTCTTTACGGACATTTTTATTTTCCATTTTTTTTTTAGTTTTTTTTCTAAAAATATCAGTAAAATTTTATTTGTTGGATAAAAAAGCTTGAAAATTTAATAGAAGGCTCCTAGTATATTGTTTCAAAGGCAGATGAAAAATATTAAAAATCGTTAGTCACAGTTTTTTTTTTTAAGCATTTAAAGTTCAAAAAATGACAAAATATGGAAAAATCACGAAAATTTGCAAATTATTTCGAGTTATAAATTCATAAAAATTTTTCTTTTTAAATCTAAGATTTTAAAATGTAATACAAGATTCCTTA
>NW_021762332.1:0-816 GCF_005508785.2 Acyrthosiphon pisum
CCACACCCCCCTATAATAATTCTATATCAAATTTACCTTTCTAAAAATTCAACTTGCGGGTACCAAAATAAAAATAACTTATTAATTATATAAATACCGCTTTATTAATAAATCATTGAATGTACAATAAGCTTGGAATCCCAGAAAAAAAGACCAAAGAAAAAAGAACAATTTACAATTTTAAAAATTTTTAATAATGTTAAGAAAGTATCAATAGTCCCCCACCTGACATTACATGAAAAGTAACACGTGGGGGCGATGCCCCCATACGGGCATATATGTTTACTTAAAAATATAAAAAAATCGAAACGATTCTATTTTAAAAATTTTTTTTTCCAAAATGTTCGTTTTAGGGTGCTTTGTAAGAATGTAAAAAAAAAAGCCCGGATAAACTTCGTTTTGAAGTTATTCATAAAAAACTTCAAAAACTACATTTTTTTCGTATATTTAACGCGTATTTTTTAAATAAAAATATACTTAACATTGGATATCACTCGGACAATATCAAATCGAAAATATCCCCCGATTTGATAATCGTATGTAAAACCACCTTGGGCAGACCTCGGAACTAAACAAAGTTGTTAAAAAGCACATAATCTGCTAGCGTTGCCACTCGATCAGTGCGCTGCGCTTGGTCAATAAAATCGAAAAAACACCAAACACGAGTTCCTCCACGCAGCATTAAAGTATTGTTTATCACATGCGTATAAACGTAAAATAGCAAACTTTGGATGGCTTAAACTTCCAAAATAATAGTTTCCGCAAAAAATTCAACATTTCGAAATCACCGTTAAACCACACATTATAAAAAAAATT
>NW_021762333.1:0-1324 GCF_005508785.2 Acyrthosiphon pisum
AAAAAAACAAAAAAATAGTATAGGTACATGATAGTAAAAAAATTCATCATAAATAATAAAATTATAATGATAAGTGGCATATTTCAATGTGATTATTTGTCAACAAAAAATAGTATAAACATGATGGCAAAACATTCATATTATGCTTGTAATAATTACTAACAAAATAATATTAATACAATAGTCAATAAAATAATAAATAATATAGGTAATTATGTGGCATTCAATGATATAATTTATCAAAAAAATAGTAAAAATTAGATAAAATATTATGTTTTGTCATAATAATTACTAATAGGTTTTACAAAATCTAGTCTACTAATATTCTTGTTTTTATATTTATTTATAAAATCTTCAATTCTGGCTTTTTTGTTTAAGTATGTGCTATTAGTAATATTTTTAATTTCGTTTACACTGCTTATGTATTTGTTTTATTACAAAATATAATAGGTATCATATATAATTGAAAATATCAACATTTGATTCTATCATTTTATACTGTTTTACTTTATTTTTATAAATAATTTTATTTTTTATTTGTATATTTACCTCCCCTATTTTACGAGCTATATGTTGTAATCGTGTATATATTAACATATGAGGGCAACTGGTATATTTGGTTGAGGGCAACTGGTACATTTTGCTCTAGGTAGTTTAAGGGGAATTGGTATAAAAAAAAGGTACTTTTGGGGGCAACTGGTACATGCCTCGATTTTGTATACCGGTTAAAACCGAAATTTAAATCGGAAAAAATGTATACCGATATCCGAAACCGCAACCAAAATCGGAAAAAATAAAAATCGAAATCGAAATATTTTCGGTTCGAAGCCTTGGTATAACGTATAAGTATATAAATATATTATAATATTATCTAAGAATACTTATATAGTAGATGCATACGTATTCCCCGCGGTGATTTTTCTATCCAGTTGTTGTTGTATGATGCGTGATTGACGACTGTTGTATTGTGCAGCACATAATATATTATATTCTTGTGTCCGGTATTTCTGATAGTTCACTTGCTCCATTATTGCTCGGCAGTAATTATAATTGTAATGGTAATAGCGCGCGTGCGTCTGTATAATCCGCGCAGTGTAATAGGTACATAACTATAATAATATATACAAATCTGCATAATTGCATCTCATCAAATCGGAATGCGAGAGTTCATTAAGTCGAGGCAACAACGACGACTATGGCTATAATATGTCCTGCTCGCCGGTATGCCGTGTACCTATAATTATACATAACAATATAATATTAATTGGTATCCCGCGATCGAATTGGTTGCGCAGCGTTCCACGGCAGACTATATATAAGCTGC
>NW_021762334.1:0-1391 GCF_005508785.2 Acyrthosiphon pisum
GAAAAATTAATTTACAGAGAAGCATATACCATAAATTTGCAAAATAGGTATACGTGGATTCATGCAGGAAAAGAAACATTAACAATAAGTTGTACAGATTTACCAGAACCATTCATAAAAGAAACAAACGGAGCGGGAGAAATAACCATAAGAGACAACAATTGCCAAGTATTCGGAAGAGATGCAGTATTAGTCGCCACAGAGGATATTACGAATAGTAAAAGAAAGGACTTTATACCTATGGCTAACATGAAAAATATTTTGGAAAACATACCTGAACATATACACAAATTTGAAGCAAATGAAAAATGGGAAAACAAACCAACTATACAATTAACAGATTTACGAGACACATCCAGATCCTTAGACGAGATACAACAAATGATTGATCAAGAAATTTCGAGAGAACAAAATCAAAAACACCAATTTATACATAGTAATCTATTATATGTAACAATATTACTAGCAGCACTATCTCTAATACTCATAATAGCAATATATATACTAATAAAATGCAGATATATTAGTAACGGACAAATAAGAGATATGCCAGGAAGGATAGTTAGATACAGAACACCGAACAGAAGCGATTACGTAAGAGGATTCGAAGAGACATCATTCACCGCACCACCATCACCAAGATAAATAGAATAAAGAAAAAAAAAAAAGGCGGGTAAGTCGTGGATGTCGCTCTGCTGTACAGTAGGTTACAAGTGGGTTACTGTAATGGATGGAATTAAATTTGAATCCAATGATATTATATCATTGTATACGAAAAACGATTCTGAACGGAGATGATTTGTCAGTCTAGGATATATTATTTTTAAAGAAAAACTTATGGAGAACCTTGTACCAAATTTTAAAAACTTAGTTATAAAAGAAAAAATTTTTACGATTTTTCAACCACTAAATTACTTGCAAATTTTCGCAATTTTGACATATTTCGTATAAATTTGAACTTTAAATGCTTATAAATAAAAATTGTGACAATGTATTCCTTTTATTTTGCAACTGCTATTGTAAAAATATGTTAGGAGCCTTGTATTAAATTTCCAAATCTTAGAATTAAAAAGAAAAACTTTTATGAATTTCTGTCTAAGATAATTTGAACATTGCCGTAATTTTTACGTATTTAGTCAAAATTTGAACTTTAAATGCTTATAAAAAAAAAATCGTGACTATATATTTCTTTTATTTTTCAATTGCTATTGTAAAAATATATTATGAGCCTTGTATTAAATTTTGAAATCTTAGATATAAAAGGAAAATTTTTTATGAATTTCTAGCATAAATAATTTACGAATTTTCGTGATTTTTACATAATATGTTGTCAAAATTTGAACTTTAAATGCTTATAAAATAAAAAATTGTGACAATGTATTCCTTTTATT
>NW_021762335.1:0-872 GCF_005508785.2 Acyrthosiphon pisum
TATGAATTAAGCAATTTGCAATAATTATGCAGTGATTACTATTTGAATATTTGGGTATATGACCTGAATATTCTTAAAAAATATTTATAGAAGATAGAATATTCATAGAGTATCTATAATCGGCTCATTTTGCTAGTTTTGATGACTGTAAGCAGATTTATAGAACACATACAGAACAATCACGAACAATCCACGAATAATACATATCTTCTTTATGAATATTCTTATAATATATTAAGAACATTTATGTGTTACTTGGGTACCTATAGTTATAATTTATAATAATTAATAACCTTACTTCTATAGTTTTAACTTTCAAGTGACCTTTGGCTATATCTTTCAATAAATTGTAAACTTTAGTTATTACCTATTTCAATTGTAGATTCTGAGCGGAGCGATGAATGTATTAATTTTACAATGTGTGTTTTTTTATTTTTATTTTTGTGTCATTTTAAAATTAAAATTTCTACAAAATACGTAAAAATCGCGAAAATGTGCAAATTATTTTCATGAAATTTACAAAAATTTAAATTTAAAAATTTAATATTGGATTTTTCATAAGTTTGTCAAATTTTATCAAAAAAATCTCTTAAAAAAATTGATTAAATTTTAAAATTTTATAGTTAAGGATTGAAAATTTAAAACAAGGTTCCACATAAGTAAATTATTCTGTTACCAAAAAATCTCAAAAACAGTTTTTAACAGTTTTTTTATAGTTATTTTATGTTCAAATTTGGACGAAATTACCTACATACTAAAAAATAAATAATAATTATAATAATATAATAATTACGATATTGGTTATTTTGTTGTAATTTTAGAATATTGATTCAACTTACTGGATACCGTATTAATAACAAGTAATAGGTAGT
>NW_021762336.1:0-761 GCF_005508785.2 Acyrthosiphon pisum
TTTAATTTGACTTTCTTATAGATATTTTTTTTTTTGATAAAGGTAGAATATCCTATAAGGAATCTTGTATTACATTTTAAAATCTTAGTTCTAAAGAGAAAAATTTTTACGAATTATTAACTCAAAATAATTTGCTAATTTTCGTGATTTTTACATATTGTGTCGATTTTTGAACTTTAAATGCTAATAAAAAAAAACTGTGACTAAGGATTTTTAATATTTTTCAAATGTCATTTTAACAATATAGTAGGAGCCTTGTGTTAAATTTTCAAATATTTTTACTCAACAAATAAAGTTTTATTGACATTCATAGAAAAAAAAAACTAATTAAATTGGAAACTGAAATTGTCCGTAAACAGCTCAAAACAAATCAAAATATTTTGAAAATTTTATCATGTATAGAAACTGGAAATATAAACAACCAGTGAAAATTTCATGTATCTACAGTCATTCGTTTTAAAGTTACACCAAAAATCAAAATCAATTTTCTCGAAAACAGATTTTGCGTAAGAATTCCCGTTTCTCCGTAATTTTACTATTGTTGTACACGGCGCTTTGCAAAACTATTGGAAATTTCAAATTTCAAATTTTGACTCGCCAAAGTACCAACTAGATTCACTTTTCCTATCAGAAAAGGTACTGTTGAAGAAAGTCCAAGCACGTTTACTGTCCTAAAAGGTGATGACAGACACAAAAAAAAATAAAAAAATAAAAAATCACATATCATTGTAAAATCTATACATTCATCGTTCCACTCTGAA
>NW_021762337.1:0-1277 GCF_005508785.2 Acyrthosiphon pisum
ATAGGTGCCTTATCATTATAAATGAATGCACTAAGATTTCATTAACTTATGAAATTAGTGATTTTAAGTTGAAAATAAGACATAAAATAATCATTTCAGTATACTCAAAATGTTACATGAAATAATTAACATTATCGAGACGTGTTATTTGTAAGATCTACAATGTCAATAATGTTATGTGACCCGTTAGTAAATCTAGAATTATTTCTGGTAGGGTTGTCATCAATTAATTCATATGTCGGTGGCTCTCTTCTACCGCGGGTTGATTGATTTGCCGCCTTTCGTCTACCTCTTTTAGCCACTTGAGGTGGATGCCCATTCCCTATCATATAATATATTACGTTGAATGACATAATATGATTACAGCACTAAGCCAAATTATCATTAAAATAAATACAGTGGAGCCTCGACAACTCAAACATCTATAAGTCAAATTTTCTATAGCTCGAAAGAATGTCTTGGCCCCTGCATTTCAATAAAATGTACCCAATTACACCACATTTTTTCTATAACTCAAATTTTCTTTTGTCGTCGACCGATTCGAGTTCTCGAGGTTACACTGTATATACAATTCACTTAAAAATCCTTACTTTCACTTTGTAGAGTAAGACGTTGTTCTTTTATTGTTCCACCCAGAAGGTCACATAGGTTTGTGATATAATTATCCAAAGAAAAAGAGTAAGTTGTAGAATTTACAACGCTTCGGCAGGTGGGACAATGATTGCTTCTAGACAACCATGATTTGAGACAGCCTTCGCAGAAAGTGTGAGCACAATTAGCTATACTTGGCTAAATTAAAAAATTTTAATCAAAAAATTTTAATGATAATAACAATACTAAATCAATAAATAGTTTGTACCCGAAAGACCACTTCATTACAAATAGCACATTGAAAATCATTTTCTAAGAGTTTATTAATTTGGGTTTTGAGGGTTTCCACAGAGTCTTCTTCTTTAGCAATTTGTGTGTCCAACAATTCTGCTTTAACGGATAAAATCCTTAATAAAATATTAGGGGCTCAAAAATAATTTCACAATATTACCTTTCTGCAACATACATCTTCTGCGATAAATAGTCAACTCGTTATTTAACTCTCGATTGTAATCCTGCTTCTGAAATTTTTTTATTTATTCCATATATATTTATATTCATTAAAATTGAGTGATGTCTACGTCTTACACATAGTATACTAAAATGTACATTCAGCCGTTAAAATTGTGTGTTGTTAGCTCAATATTAGAATGAATTGACCTAATAATAAACTAAAATGTAAAAAC
>NW_021762338.1:0-998 GCF_005508785.2 Acyrthosiphon pisum
ACCATAGATAAGTATATATATGTCTAATACATAGACTGATATACCGTCTCCGCTCAGAATCGTTTTTCTTATACAGTGACATTATATCATTGAATTCAAATTTAATACTGTTCATTATACAGTGACCCACTTCTAACCTACTGTACAGCAGAGCGACATCCACTTACCCACCTTTTTTAATATTAATCTACCTTAACGAATTAAATATACCTTATTTATCATAGTTTTTAATTTAATTTAATTATCTGTTATGATTAATTATTTTAATTAGGTATGCAATTTTGTAAAAATGTGCAATAAGGTTTCAAAGCCGTCTATTAGGTATTAAAAAATATTTAGATCTATTTTAGATGGCCAGTGCATAATTTATATTGCAACTTAAATTGTATTTGAATAAAAAAATCTATATTAAAAAAAAATTTAAAAAAAAAATGTATATATCTAAAATATTTTTTTATTCAAATTCAATTTTTTATTTACTTTTTATTATTTTTATACAAATATATATTTAATAAAAATCTATTTTTGATATAAAAACTGAATTTTAATAAAAAAATCTATTTTGAACAAAAAAAAATAACAATTTCAGTCAAATTAAATTTTTTTTATTTAAATTCAGTTTTTTTTTTATTATTAATTGTTATTTAGTAAAAATAGATTTATTTATTAATATGGTTTTTTGTTCTCAATTAAAAATGTACTTTATTTTAATTAATTTCTTTTAGTAATTTACAATTTTTTAATATTTATCTTAATTAGTTGTTTTAATTAATTATATTTTTATAGGTTTTTTAATATTTTTAGTTTACTAAATTTGAATTAATTGTATATGTAAAAAAGATGACAGTGCACTGTTTGTTTTAAATCGCTGACCATAGTAACACAGCAAATTATACTTTCAAAATTATGATTTTAATGATTACAATTTCTAAAATTGGGGTGAAATAACCTTTTATAAAATTAAAAAGTAAGAATATTATCTAGGACATCTCATGGGC
>NW_021762338.1:3054-4465 GCF_005508785.2 Acyrthosiphon pisum
CAATTCGCCGTTCAGCATAATGTCTGATAAGTAAGTACTTGTCAGTTGTCATAAAAACGATTGGAACTTTTCTACTTTACGGGACACCCTTTTTTTTGTGTTTTTTTGGGGGGGACTTAGTAATTTTTTGGGTAAAAAAAATGTTGGTGAAATCAGAATTTGGGGCTCGGACTTAGTTTCGAAGTTATAGCTAATTGAAGTTTTAACTTTATGTAATAACCCTTAAATACCTATAATGCTTAAAAATTATGTGTAAAACATTTGCGCAGTGGTAGTATCACTGGCCTACGGACCCGTGTGTCGGCGTTCGAAACTTGTCGAAGAATGTCGTTTTTTTGTGATTTTTTTTTTGATAAACGAAGATTTTAACAATTGTAATGTAGGTTTCAAGAAAATTTTGTAAAATTTGTTTTTCTAAAATATGTTATTTACCACGGGAGAACTTAGGTTTTCAAAAATATTGTTTTTAAAGTATACGTTTATTACCAGCTTGGCCACTCGCTCGCTACGCTCGCTCGGACATTAAAATCGAAAATATCCCCCTATTTGCTGTACAAGCCACCACGGGTGAACTTAGGTTTTCAAAAATATTGTTTTCAAAGTAGGTATACGTTTATTGCCAGCGTGGCCACTCGCTCGGACATTAAAATCAAAAATATCCCCCTATTTGCTGTGCAAGCCACCACGGGTGAACTAAGGTTTTCAAAAATATTGTTTTTAAAGTATACGTTTATTGCCAGCGTGGCCACTCGCTCGGACATTAAAATCAAAAATATCCCCCTATTTGCTGTGCAAGCCACCACGGGTGAACTAAGGTTTTCAAAAATATTGTTTTTAAAGTATACATTTATTGCCAGCGTGGCAACTCGCTCGCTACGCTCACTCGGACATTAAAATCGAAAATATCCCCCTATTTGCTGTGTAAAAGCACAATTACACAACATAAAGTAAGTTGTTCACCAGGTCATCAATTGTACCATTGATACAACGTAAATAGTGCAAAATACTATGGTACCTAGCCCGAGTTCGAGCTCGGTTCACCTTTTATGGCATAGTCATCATACCACCACTGGGCCACGACGGCCTGTCTGGCGACGGGAAATTTATGAGTTATTAAACGTATTATATACTAACTTCGAAGTGTTATAACTTCAAAACTAAGTCCGAGCCCCAAATTCTGACTTCACCATCATTTTCAGCGTACTTAACTACATAAGTTTCAAAAAAAAAAAACACAAAAAAAAGGGTGTCCCGTAAAGTAGAAATATACCAAACGATTATATCATTTCATAATGATATTTATTATTTAATAATTATTAGGTTAACCTAACCTATTATTGGTTATTTTAATATTATATTGTTGTGAATGTCTACACTGTTTAGTAAATATATTTTGGTATCCCATTACATC
>NW_021762339.1:0-952 GCF_005508785.2 Acyrthosiphon pisum
ATTAAAATTAAAAATAAAAAAAATGAATTTTAAGATTGTTACTTTTTATTGTATACAATGATTTATCATTGAACTCAAATTTAACACATTCATTAAAATGACGAGGTAAAATCGACAACTATATACTATACAGCATTACAGCAGAGTGAATTTCCCAATTTTTTTATGAGGAACTTTTATTAGATTTTCAAGCCTTTTATGGAACAAAAAATATAATTAAATTAATATTATTTAAAAATTATAGATACTTAGCAAACGGAGATTCTACGAGATGTATTTCATTTAGCTATCGTTTTGGAGTTTCTACGTTATATAAAATTAGTTTCCTATCCGTCAATTATAAAGCGTAAGCACAGTTGGTTGGTTCGAGGAAAATTTCAATAATATAGTCGGCGTTAGTTTTGGCCTGGCCATTTGTATTTTAAATTGTTCTCGAGCATCACCAAGTGGTCCTTTGGGTAGTCTCTATTGTTGGGCATGTACATTGGTTTTTTAATATAAGTTATTATTACATTGAATGTTTACGCAAAATCGATTTTTCACAAAATTGAATTTGGTTTTTGGTGTAACTTTGACTGAATGTTTATCTTAACATCTTCTATACACCATAACATTTTCAAAATATTTTGAGCTCTTTACGGACATTTTCATTTTCCATTTTTTTTAGTTTTATTTCTAAAAATATCAATAAAATTTTATTTGTTGGATAAAAAAACTTGAAAATTTAATAGAAGGCTCCTAGTATATTTTTTCAAAGGCAGATGAAAAATATTAAAAATCATTAGTCACAGTTTTTTTTTTATAAGCATTTAAAGTTCAAAAAATGACAAAATATGGAAAAATCACGAACATTTGTAAATTATTTCGAGTTAGAAATTCATAAAAATTTTTCTTTTTAAATCTAAGATATGAAAATGTAATACAAGATTCCTTATAAGTAGGGCTGGGTTTT
>NW_021762340.1:0-996 GCF_005508785.2 Acyrthosiphon pisum
TTATTCATTTTTATATTGTTCAAATTTTGGAATAGTTACCACTTACTTTATTCGTTAAAAACTATTATGGGTAAAGTATGTTTACTTAAAAATATTTATACTTAACGAACATAAAATTGTATACTTAAATAAGTTTTATTAAATTTCGAGCACTTTTCGCTGTAGGCGTATTGTTCGTTCGGGAATCGACTTTCACCCGAAATGACTGATAGCTAGACACTCAAACTCAGAATCCGAATTTCCGATTTCAACATACACATTCAAGAACCGGACATACACGCCCGGTGCATGGTCTGCAATCCGACGTAGTCGGATTGCCTACCTTACTAGCTACTTACATACGAGCGACTTACACTCATACTGCATCCGATCCACCGCAGACGAATTGTCCGTTCGGGAATCGACTTTCACCCGAGGTGACAAATTGCTAGACACTCACACTCAGAATCCGAATTTCCAATTTCAACATACACACTCAAGAACCGGACATACACGCCCGGTGCATGGTCTGCGATCCGACGTAGTCGGATTGCCTACCTGACTAGCTACTTGCATACGAGCGACTTACACTCCCACTGCATCCGATCCGCCGCAAGCGGATTGTCCGTTCGGGAATCGACTTTCTCCCGAGAAGACTTATAGCTAGACACTCAAACTCAGAATATGAATTTCCGATTTAAACACATACGAGAACCGGACATACACGCCCGGGGGGTCTGCGATCCGACGTAGTCGGATTGCCTACCTGACTAGCTACTTGCATACGATCGACCTACACTCCCAATGCTTCCTTTCGGGAATCGATTTTCACCCGAGATGACTGATAGCTAGACACTCAAACTCAGAATCCGAATTTCCGATTTAAACACATACGAGAACCGGACATACACGCCCGGGGGGTCTGCGATCCGACGTAGTCGGATTGCCTACCTGACTAGCTACTTGCATACGAGCGACTCAGACCCCCACTGCATCCGATTCGCCGCACGCGGATTG
>NW_021762341.1:0-768 GCF_005508785.2 Acyrthosiphon pisum
AGATAATATTATAAGGAATCTTGTATTACATTTTCATATCTTAGATTTAAAAAAAAAAATTTTTATGAATTTATAACTCGAAATAATTTGCAAATTTTCGTGATTTTTCCATATTTTGTCATTTTTTGACCTTTAAATGCTTATAAAAAAAAACTGTGACTAACGATTTTTAATATTTTTCATCTGCCTTTGAAACAATATACTAGGAGCCTTCTATTAAATTTTCAAGCTTTTTTATCCAACAAATAAAATTTTATTGATATTTTTAGAAAAAAAACTAAAAAAAAATGAAAACTGACAATGTCCGTAAAGAGCTCAAAATAAGTCAAAATATTTTGAAAATTTTATCGTGTATAGAAAATGGAAATGTAAACATTCAGTTAAAATTGCACGGTAATATCCACGGTCATTTGTTTTAAAGTTACACCAAAAACCAAAATCGATTTTCTTGAAAACAGATTTTGCGTAAAAATTCCCGTTTTTCCTTAATTTTTCTTTTGTTTTTCCCGGCGCTTTTGAAAACTACTGGGAAATTTAAATTTTGACCTCCCCAATGCACTAACGATATTCACTTTCTGATCGAACAAGATACTGAAGTTGAAAATCGTATTATTATTTCGACTACTTATCGTGTACACAGACACAAAAAAAATAAAAAATACATAAAAAATAAAAAAATAAAAAACACACATCATTGTAAAATCAATACATTCATCGTTCCACTCAGAATCTAAATATTTAAAAATGCAACTAAAAAAGACAAAAAAT
>NW_021762342.1:0-814 GCF_005508785.2 Acyrthosiphon pisum
AGTCAAATTAAATTTTTATGATCGTTTGAAATTCAAATTTTTACAACATTGGATATTCACTCGATTTCTCATGTAGCGATTTCCTTATTTTGTTGTAATTCAAAAACGAATAACTGCAGATACATGAAAATTTTACTGAATGTTTATATTAGCATTTCCTATACACCATACAATTTTGAAAATATTTTGACTCTTTTTGAGCTGTTTACGGACATTGTAAGTTTTCAATTTTTTTAGTTTTTTTTTTCTATAAATATCAATAAAGTTTTATCTGTTGGGCCAAAAAGTGTATAAATTTAATACAAAGCTCCTGATATATTGTTACAATATCAGTTGAAAAATATTTAAAATACATAGGCACAATTTTTTTTTATAAGCATTTAAAGATCAAATTTTGACAAAATTTATCAAATTTTAATTTGAAAAATTATTTTGTAGTTAAAAATTTATAAAATGTTCAATTTTTGTATCTAAGAATTGAAAATTTAAAACATAATTCCACGTAAGTAGTTAATTCTGTTACCAAAAAATCTAAAAAATACATTTACACAGTTTATTTTTATAGTCATTTTAAGTACAAATTTGGACGAAATTACATATTAAAAACCTAGGATAACTATTTTAGTTATTTTGTTGTGATTGTATAATATTATTAGTGGGTACTTGAAACTTCTAAAGTATACTATTATATAGGTATCTATGATAGTACCACGGGTTTTTTGTTGATGTATATCGCGTTATAAGTACCTAATAGATATTATGATATGATTAATTTGGAATTTATTATATGTACCTATTATAGATTAAATTTTTT
>NW_021762343.1:0-1342 GCF_005508785.2 Acyrthosiphon pisum
GGAAAAAAAATTTGAAAAATCGATAGGTTGCTAAACCAGATTATGCCAAAAATCATACAAACAAAATCAATTATTTATTTACTCAAATATTTAATTATACTTATTTTTTAATATTTATATTATAATTTGAACATTTCTTAACTGCTGTAGCACGCACGACACAATATCATTAATATTTAATTTTGTTAAATGATAATAATTTGATATCAATAACTTTTTTTTTTTATGATAATCAATTAATATATTTTTAAAAATTGTTCTTTTTTTCCTTGGTATTTTTTACCGATTACCATAAGCTGGCGAGCACCCTTTCAATTAAAAACTTATAAATAGTTTATTTATTTATTTATTTGATACGTTGTGTCACTCAATATTTTTCAGAACTGACTATCCACTATAGGTACCTACCCAGTACCCACCCACCACCCCTTTTAGCTGTGAGACAATTGTCTCACAAAAATCCTCTCGCGCCGCCACTGGTTCCAGGTATAAAATTTGCTATTTTGGAAACCGAATGTAAAAAATTCCCTTCATTTTTAAAATAATCGGAAAAATTAATATTGAAAATCTGGAAAAACAGAATAATATTTACACGGAACCAGTTTTCGACAAAATTAATTCATAAATGAATAACAGTTCCTAAAGATTTGCCATTTTTATCAAAATACGCTTATATTAGAAATTTCCGGACATGATATAATTTACAAAATATTTTGACTTTAAAAATCTAATTTTAATTCCTATTTTGATTTATGTTGATATTTTTTTAATCAGTCTAAAAGCTTAAGAGTTTATTACAAGGTTCCTCATAAGTTGTTCTTACGACAGTTAAAATATTTCGAAAATACGGTCACAATTTTTTTTTATAAGAATTTTAATTAAAAATGTTGATCAAATTGTCAGAATTACAAAGATTTAGTTATATTACCTATGTAGTTAAAAATATTCATAACATTTTTAATTTTAATATACTTTCGTACAAGATTTATCATAATTTATGTTTATCCTGAAATTTAAATATGTTGAAAATACATAAGATATAATATTATATTAGGAATGCAAATTTTTTTATTGGCATTTGAAATTCAAAATAACGACTTTTCCTCTAACGATAGTGTTGTAAATTGTAATTATACAAGAAAATATGTTAATCATGATGGAGTCTTAAAACTTTCCACCATTACTTTTATAATTATTTTCTATTTATACACAATGACATTTTCAATATTTCTTTGGACTAATTTTAAACTATTTATACCGTGAACTTTTTTTACACTATTTAACCGTACGTCAGTGTACTGACTCATAAAATGTTATAATATCAATATTATTTGATACATAA
>NW_021762344.1:0-831 GCF_005508785.2 Acyrthosiphon pisum
GCTAATATAAAAAAACTGTGACTAAAGATTTTTAATATTTTTCAAATGTTACTACGTGATTTAGGATATAATATTATTATAATGTCGTTCAGTCGTTGTATCATTTTGTATAAGTTTCCTCGCCACCTTTGCAAGTTAAATGACATAATATAATATAGTCCATGTTGTCTTGCATGAGGTATTATACGTGGTGCGTTTTTTTTATTGTGGTATCCCCGGTAGGCCTAATCCACGTGGTAAGCGAGAACGCGCGAACACCGATCGACTTCAATAATAATTAATTTTATAAATTGTTATTTTTTTGAAAGAAGATAAAGACAAATAAATATCCAATTATACGTTGAATATACCTATACCTATAGGCTTTAATTTAAACTTCAATGATTTTTTAATTTTGTCACAGCACGGCATTCGCCCGTTTCAGCTTAGGTACTTGTGTTGAATTTAAGTGCGGTTCTGCCTCAACAGCGAAGCTGTGGCGTTGAAGGATTTTTCGTATTAATTTATCACATGGTATTTTAAGTCCAGGAAGTCAAAATGAGTTAAAATGTTTCGGGTCTCATTTATTAGAAACCGGGTAAAAAATGTTACGCGCGGGTGATGGATAAATTATGGGGTTTGAGTTCAAAAGCGGGTAAAATTGTTTGCAGGTTTCGCGTCCGAAATCGGGTACAATTGTTAGCGGGCTAACGGTGCGGGGGCTATAAAAGAGAGTTAAGTAGATGTGAGTTATGGGTTTTGCGTTCAAAACCGGGTAAAATTGTTTGCAGGTTTCGCGTCCGAAATCGGGTACAATTTCTAGCGGGATATATAAGGGGATGGGGAAAGAAA
>NW_021762345.1:0-1332 GCF_005508785.2 Acyrthosiphon pisum
TTGTTATCATAATTTTGATTAGGAAACATTGATTGTTATACAGGTGGTCAACCACTAAATTTATTTGAGATTTTTATATTGATTATTGAACAACTGATTGCCCATGTTACAATTGTACCCAGTCTCCCTTACCGTGTACCTACATCATAGAAATAATTATAATAATATGATTATTACTTACAGTTAATGTAGACGACAACGAAACGGCTACGCCGTTGAATAACGGACAGTGAAATGTACATTCGTCCGCGGTGGACGAACCAAACTTCAAACATTTACAGATTTAAGTGCATATTCTTATATAATAATATTATTTTTATGAGAATGTATAATGCGATCGTTATATACCATAGGGATCACACGTAAAAAAACTGCAGAATACCAAAAAAATTTAGACTTTTAACGTCAATTATTCTCCAACACATGAATTATATTAAATAATGTGTGTAGGTAAAAAAATCTGCTCAGTTAGATGGAGACAGTAATAATCTTTGTATTATAACAGAGATTGCAGAACAAAACTATATTATGTATAGATGCAATCCCTTCACGAAGATCGAAGACACACCGATAACAGAAAATATATTAATTAATATGATAAAAACTACTGTTGTAATATAATATCAAGTACCTATATACTGTTTAATTATAGATAAATTAGGTATATCATCTAAAAAGTTCCGAAGTAAAAGAAGTGCGTAGTCTTACAGTAGAATAAATTGTAATAATTTACAGTATTGGACGGACTGGAGAACGAACGAGCAAAATCGTAGACCAAAATAAAATGGATTGCATATAACGTGTCGTTGTACTTCAAAAGTATATGTAACCCAAACATTGATGTTAAGGTTACCTACTGCAATTTGTTAAATTTAACCAAATTACGGCAGAACACATCGCGAACAGCTAGAAATTAAATACTCTTGTAGTTTGTACGCAGTACGCCTACAATCAGTGTTCGGATTAGATAAGTATTTTTTTATCTAGATAAAGATAAAGATAATGCAACTCAAATGTATCTAGATAGAGATAAAAGATAACTTAACTTATATTTATCTAGATAAAGATAAAGATAAATACTTTTTTATCTAGATAAAAAAAAGATACAATTATTTTTTAAATGGTTATAAATTTTAGTATATTTTAGTTGGGCACTAGGAACATAATAATAATTATAATGATATAAATAAAAATAATTACATTATTTATAAACCATAAACTTTGTTTGAGAATCTGTATAAATATTTAAAAATTTGGTACAATTTCGTGATAATATTTATCAATAAAAAATGTATCTAGATGAATTTATTTAGATTAGTAGAAAAATTATCT
>NW_021762346.1:0-883 GCF_005508785.2 Acyrthosiphon pisum
GGAAAGTGAATCTAGTTGGTACTTTGGGGGGTCAAAAGTGAAAATTTCCCAATACTTTTCAAAAGCGGCAGGAAAAACCTTAAAAAATAACGGAAAAACGCGAATTTTTACGCAAAACCAATTTTTGACAAAAACGAAAACTTAATTTTACTGTAACTCAAAAAATAATTATTGTAAGCACTTGAAATTTGCAACAGATGTTTATATTAGCGTTGTCTATACAGGGTTAAATTTTCAAAGTGTTTCGACTTTTTTTGAGCTATTTATAGACAAATGAAATTTTCAATTTTTCTAAGTATTTTTTTTTAAAATAACGATAAAAAATTTTTGGTTGGATAGAAAACTTTGAAAATTTAATACAAGGTTTCTTATAAGTTGTTCTCACAGTGATAAAAAAAAATCCAAAATCGTTAGTCACAATTTTTTTTTATAAGTGCTTAAAGTTTAAATTTATACGAAATATGTCAAAATTGCGAAAATTTGCAAGTAATTTTGTGGTTGAAAAATCGTAAAATTTTTTTCTTTTATAACTAAGCTTTTAAAATTTGGTACAAGGTTCTCCATAAGTTTTTCTTTAAATATCTGTAAAAAAAACTCAACCGGACTAAGACAAAAAATTTTTAGGAGTGTTTGAAATTTAAATTTTTACAAAACCGCATTAAATAACGGTTTAGCCTCAAACGATTTTTGATATTTGTTATTATTCAAAAAGTATGAGTCGTAGACACTTGAAAATTTTACCAGTTGTTTAAATTGACATTTTCTTTATATAGTTTTATTTTCAAAATATTTCACTAATTTTTAATCTATTTATAGGCAATTGAAATAATCGATTTTTTTTGATTTTTTTTTTATAAATGTTGATAAAAAAAAAATTAGCTGG
>NW_021762347.1:0-1040 GCF_005508785.2 Acyrthosiphon pisum
AAGTCAACGGACATTTAAAAAAAAAAAAAAAATAATAATCAATCGATTTTATCATACAGAAAAAAATATTTGTATTATCACGTATTATAACTGATAACAAACATGTGTCAAAAGATCACCGTGTTATCAATGCATTAGTAAATAATTTTAACTTTATAACAGATTAGGTGTAATATCGTTTACATTCACTTGAGTTTGATAAAGAAAAAAGTGTCCTAAACCAATTTTCCTAAAAACAACAAGACCGAATATAACTTTATCACTTTTTGTTTCTATTCACCACACTGTTTCTATTCACCCCATTTGACGGTACACTCTAAGGTCGTCATTATACTATAATATTTCTCTCACGTAGTTCTTCTAATATAGATATAATTTCATTATTAACACCAGTATCGCCAACACTTTGCGATGATGTCAAAAGATTTAATCTAGTTACTGGCTCACTCGGATCGTCATAATAAACTAATTGGGTTTGAGGTAAGACATCTTTATATAAACCACTACCTGTCTTAGGATCAGGTGATGAAGTAAAATTAATCATATCTGTAGACATGTGATCTGACGGTGAAAAACTGCTTGCTGATTGATTAAAATCAAATGGATCATTTTCTTGTGTTATTTTTCTACGTTTAGCGTTTAATAAGTCAAAAGGACTAGAAGGTAAAGTATTGTTAAATGATTTTAAGTTAATTCGTGGAGTTGTATTCTCATTAATTTTATCTATTTCTTCATTAAACTGTTTTTCCTCCATTTTCATTCGATCATACAGCGGTTTTACAACAGTCATCCATTTATGATACCTCAAGGGTCTATGTTTTCCATCTGTTTTTAAATGGACTCCAGAAGTTTTCAAAATATTGTAAGAAGATTCTATATCTTCTAAAGTTGTTTTTTTTGGTTCCTTCTCGCATAATAAAGACCATAAACCTGGTGTAAATTTATAATATTTATTAAAGCAGCAGTAATTTACCGTGACTAAAAGTTACAGAATGTTTTTCCTATTTTATATGAATACTATTTTTATCATAATGCATACC
>NW_021762348.1:0-653 GCF_005508785.2 Acyrthosiphon pisum
ATTGAGATCATTTAAAATGTACAAGGAACTCACCGTTTACCTAAAAAATTATTACTATTCATAATTTGCTTGTGTGAAACCTTTCCAAATTATATATAATTCGCTATCGAACAATTATAAGGACGTTTGAATTTCTTTAAACTGAATATTTAAGTGCAACGAAAAATAATAATAATAATAATAGACATATACCTATTGTTAAAATAAGTTATAATAAATTATATAAAAATGAATAAAATGTGTGATGATCACTGATGAAAATGTTCAAAGTCATTAATCTTTATAATTTTATAAAAAATATAAATAACTAGCTGCCCGACCTTCTTCCGGAAGAAATTATTTTTTTATAATTTAATTTAAAAACATAAGACTATTTTTTGGTTATACAAATAATATAATATAATTTCATATTGTAGTTATTGTTATTGCTAATTTCTGAAAATGATATATCCTACATTTTGAATTCAACCACTGGAGTGGTAAATTGTAATCTTTTTATTATAGAATAGAGATAAAGTAGAAAAATATGTAACAATAAATTATGTACATGAAGTTGCCCCCCCCCCCCCTTTGTCCGATTTTTTTCAAAATGCCGCCAAAAAAATTGCAAATTCATTGCAACTATTTGCAAATCATTTTTTTATATTTTTTTA
>NW_021762350.1:0-642 GCF_005508785.2 Acyrthosiphon pisum
ATAAAATACTTAATCTATAATATTTTGATTATTTTGAAGTAAAAATTATCAATAAATACAAAAAAGTTGTACCTTAGAGTATATTGAGGAACATAATAAGTGATTAATAGTGAGTACTTTACCAATTCACTATTATGTTCCAACCATAGACCTATAAACTAAGTTAATAAAAACTTAGTTTATAGGCCTATGGTTTCAACATTCCCTGCTATAACAGTATAACAAATAATCTTTAGCTTAGGTAGGTATTTTATGTTGTATAGAACAGGTCACAGTTATGTTGTTTTTAATTATTTGTGTAACATATTGATCATACCTAATAATATTCAACAAAATAACTTAGAAAACAGGTTAACGATATTTCTCTTTATCTTTGGCAGGATAGAAGACTGCCCATGAATGTGAGAGTGTTTTTATCGTTTCCTTGTTTATAATTAATTATTATAATTTATAAAACAAGCCTATATTTTAGATAACATAAATACAATAAAAGTTATTGGCTTAGAATGTAATAACTTTTTTCAAAATATTTTTTCCACAATATTTTCGTCATACGTTTAAGTAGCGTAATTTTTTTTTTTTTGTCAGATCTTCTTGTTATAGCCTGTATATAGAGTATGGGTCCGGGGCATAGGCGCACAT
>NW_021762351.1:0-432 GCF_005508785.2 Acyrthosiphon pisum
TTTTTTTTTAGACTTATGTAGTTAACTATACTGAGAACGATGGTGAAGTCAGAATTTGGCGGTCGGACTTAGTTCCGAAGTTATGGCTTAATGAAGTTCGCTATTTTGCGATTTTTGCGCATTCGCGCGTCACTAGTTTACTGCACCTATTACGAATATTAATTTTTTTTTTTTTGAAACCTATGTACTTCAACGAGTTAAGAACGACGGTGCAATCAAAATTAGATAGGCATACTTCGTTTTGAAGTTATATGCTAAGGCAGTTTCGAATTCTGAGTTTTTACGAATACGCTCGACGCTCTAGAAGCTCCCTACGCCTGCCGGCTCCGGTCGCCAAACTCGAGGTCCTGCGGACCTCTCGCTGGATGGAGGCTCGGCCCCCAAACCCCCCGGGGCTTAAATAGCAAACCTGGGGGGGAGAGGGAGGGGTGG
>NW_021762352.1:0-914 GCF_005508785.2 Acyrthosiphon pisum
GTCTGGTTATACGAATAATCACATATTGCGTTTTTAAACTTTTTGCTACTCCGATTACGGGTGAAATAATGGTCGTACGTGTTTCGACTATAGAGCCCTTTTGAATCCTCGTACACCAAAAGATCAGAATCTTGAGTTTCGTAGTGATCAAACGAAAACTCAAAATCCAAAATCCATGTAACTACGTAATTTTCTAAGTACAAAAAACACACGAAAAATCATAACTCCCGAACCAAAAGTGTGATAACCTCGATATTGGTACCTATCGATACGGCGCAAAGTCCTCTATAATATCCGACTACCAAAACGGTCGCTGCGCCCAAGATCTAAGTGTCCGTACCGAAAACCCCGAAAAATGTAAATTTTCAACTTTCGAAGCCCCAAAAGACGGAGAAAAACGGCTTCTATGGTCTCGACACAAGATGCCGAATTTGATCCCCGACCTCCAAACTATACAAATCTCGAGTTTTAGAAACGTCGCACAAAAACTAAGCATTTTCAAAATACACCTGGGGAGGGGGGTTCGAGGGCCCCCGACTCCGGAAGTACGTTTTAGAAGGGCCTAAACCGAAACGTTTGGGAACTTAAAAGTATAATATTATCGTATGTGAACGTCATCTACAACTTATAAGTGATTTATTGAACTTTAAAAACTATTAGGTAGGTACATATTTATACGTTAGTTCGCGTTTGGTAATTACGCCAGCAACATACATCTTTCTATACCAGTAGTTTTCCTAGAAGTAGTTATTAATTCATATAGTCACATCAAAAATTAATCTAATTAAGGGTGTTAAATGTTAAACATGAACAATTGTTTATATATTTGATGAACTTTAAATTTCAATCATCAAAGTTTATGATGTATACGTCTCAAAAATGATTATAACTAAATGTATTTTGTTATAATACTA
>NW_021762353.1:0-574 GCF_005508785.2 Acyrthosiphon pisum
GTACTACTTTTATTTTTAAACTATGAGAACTTTTTTCGTATTTGTGATAGGTATCGAAAAATTAAAAACAATGTTGCACAGTCTATGTTCTCTTCTTCCTAGTAGGAACATTTGGTTGCATAACATGAACTATAAGTTTAGCCATAGTGGTTCTTATCCACGCAAAACCATTTTTACTATGTTTTACATTTGTAAAACGGAGACCACACATGCGTGTGTAGCATCCTCTTAATAATATTTGTCATTCCGAATTTATTCAATTCAGCGTAGCCCGCAGATTAAATAAATATATTAGTAAAAATCAAGTAATAACCAAAGTTATAAATAGAAGATTTCGTACCCAACCGTAATCCCTAAGATAGTATAATTTTCTATAATAATATCATTGCTGCATATTGACAAAAGCTGCAACACTGAAATGTGAATTCACACAATACTGTTTTAATCGTGAATTCGTGAACAGTTATCATTAATTGGCATGGAAAAAAAAATTCCGAACCAATAAACCACAATAATTTAAAAATGATTGGTGAAATACTGAAATGAATTGGGGGTGCTAGTTTGAAAACGTGGG
>NW_021762354.1:0-698 GCF_005508785.2 Acyrthosiphon pisum
AATGACGAGACAAACAAAATTGATAAATTGGAATTTGAATCAAAAAAGTTATTAGAAAACTTAAATACCTTGCAGAAAGAGAAAGATGTAATCAATAATAGAATTTTCTGTTTTGGTGTTCATTAATTTTAAAATTTGTTTAGAGATTAGTTATTGAGAGGGATTCATTAAAAGAAGCAAATGAAGAATTAAAATGTTGTCAAACTCAAATGAAAAAGACCAGTACACTTGAACACTCTCAAACAACCACTAGCGATGACATGGAATCAGCAATGGACCTCAAGTTTGTTATCATGATAAAATTAACGTTCCATTAACACCTATCTTATTTTATATAATTTTATAAATATGCAGACAGAAATTAGTGAGGCTTCAGCATGAGAACACAATGCTTAAAATGAATCAAAAAGAACCAGAAGAAGATAAAATTTCGGTACTTCAAAGTATTTTGGATAATACGAGACAACAGTATAATGAACTGCGTTTAGACAATAGGTATATTCTTATTTCTTATATATTTCTTTAAAAAAATAGTTTTTTTAATTTATATAATTCATAATAAGTCATTTTATTTAAGGGGATTCGATACCGTGATTTTCTGTTTTTGTCTAACACACGCGTGACATAATATTTTAGACGTGTTTTTTATCAAACATACCAATGAAGCGATAAGAATTCTGAAAACAGATTTGAATTTG
>NW_021762355.1:0-851 GCF_005508785.2 Acyrthosiphon pisum
ACACGGATTTCTGTGTGGAGCGATAAGCAGGATTGTGCTTTCCGCGTGCTGAAGGACCGATTGACGGAACCGCCGGTTCTTACTATGTTTGATTCAAATGCGGAAGTTACCGAACTCCATACTGATGCCAGCTCGTTAGGACTTGGCGCTATGCTATTACAGTCCAAGAAGACTAGCGACTCGCTAGTTGGTTTATTGTATAAGTAAAAAACTAGTGATTCTGAATCCAAGTACCATTCCAGCAAGTTGGAATTGACAAGGCTGGGCATTAACGAGTTAAAAAGTTAAAGTTAAGTTAAAAAGTTAAGTTACTTTTAACTAAGTTACTTAACGAGTTACTTTTTTTTAAGAAGTAACTTCTATCTTAACGAATTACTTTTTTTTTAAAGTAACTTATAACTTAACTCGTCAATTCATTTTATAATCACGTTAAATTATATACTTTTATAATTAATTTGATTATTAATATTTAGTTCATAGTTGGTAATAACAAAGTAAAATTTAAAAGTTTTACCATCACTTTGGAAAACTTTTAGGTAAAAAATAAAATATACAAATAATTTAATTATTTTGTTGGATTTCATAATATATAAGTACTTACAACAAAATACATTTCTTTAAGATATAAAGACCTACATTATAATATTATGTTATTTTTAGATCTTTAACATGAGGTGTAAATGGTGTAATTATAAGTTTTATATGAAAAAAAAAAAGTAAATTATTTTTAACTAAGTTAAGTTACTTATATTTTCCAACTAACTTGTAACTTTAACAAGTTAAATAAAAAGGAAAGTAACTTTTAACTTTAAACTTAACTTACATTTTTCCAAATTAACTTAATTTAACGA
>NW_021762356.1:0-1053 GCF_005508785.2 Acyrthosiphon pisum
TAGATGATGCAGCTCTGTGTCCTTTTCAGCTTCTTGATCAGTGCTCACTGCTCCATCCTGTTCAGTGTCACTCTCCTCTGACAGCTCATTCTTACCAGAAAAACGCTTCAAGGCACTAACATGAGCGGTTGTAGCATACAAATGCCCTCCTGTGTGGTGTAGGTCAGCTAGTTTGTATGTATCTCCAGCGTTCACTGCTGTCACAACCATCGGTCCTCTGAACTTAGGTTGTAGTTTGGTTGAACTTCCAGTCGACACTGGTGGTCTTCTAAGGTACACTATTTCCCCTAGCTCCAGTGACATATGTTTACGGTGCTGGTCATGTCTCATTTTCCATTTTGCCTGTTTTTCTGCAATGTCTTCGCGCAACTTCTGCTGTGTAGATGCTGGTTGCTGGTATACAGGAGTAGCGTTTGTCAGTGTATCGAGTAGTCCATCCGTTTTAAGTGCATCATAACCGTATACAGCAAAGAATGGACTTATTCCAGTGGTTTGATTCGGTGCTGTGTTCAGGTTCAATTCTAATTCACTAAGGTTTTTATCCCAGGTGGCTTCATCGCCCATTTGGGTGGTAATTGCTCCTAATAGTGTAGAATTAAACCGCTCCACTTGGCCATTTGCACGGGGGTGGCGCACTGATACTACATGGTGCTCTATACCATTGGTTTCACAATACTGGTTGAAACATTCTGACTGGAAAGCTGTTCCTCGGTCTGTGATGATCCGCTTAGGTAGTCCATAGGTCAATGCAAATGTTTTTAGCTGCCCTACTACTACTCTTGATTGTACTGTTTTTGATGGGTATAACTTAACAAATTTTGTTAAGTTGTCTACCAGCACTAAAATATAGGCATTTCCTTTAGAACTTACTGGAAACGGTCCCAGGTGATCTATATTGACCGTTTCAAAGGGGCGATTACCAGGAGTTATGGGATGTACCATGCCCGCTTGTCTCCCTCGCAACTTCTTATATACTGCACTCTCACGACACATATTGATGTGAGCTTTGACGTATCTTCTCATACGTGGAAAATAGTAGCGTTCCATCATCCT
>NW_021762357.1:0-981 GCF_005508785.2 Acyrthosiphon pisum
ATATATATATGGCACGGGTGCAATCCATAACTTTTGTGAGAGGTAGATAATGATATATACTGACAGGGGGTCGAAGTGATTCAAAAGAAGTGGAGGGATGGAAATCGTAAATGATAAAAAGTTGAGGGATGAAATCCTCCAGTATCAAGCTCCCCCCTCCTCACTTCAACCGCTGCTCCATACTGGTAAACAAACAATTCCAATATTGCTAGTATGTGAAAAAAATAAAAACGGATGTTGGTTTATCCGAAGACCGAAATTAATAGATTCAAAAATTAATGAACGGTTTTCAATAAAAGTTATATCAATAGATTCCTTAAGACTTGAATGGTGTATATAGCTTATATTTTTTTCAACCCATATATAGGTAGCTATAAGGGGTAGCCCACGCGTGGAAATTTTTAGGTAGCTCAAGAAAAATAATATTAGTTTGATCATTCATAGTGTAACTATTGCTCACATATAACTATATTATTATTTGTAGAAATAGGCAGTGTATACATTTTAGATTCTGAACGAAGTGATGAATGTATTGATTTTACAATGATGTGTGTTTTTTTTTTTTTTTTTTTTTTTTTGTGTCTGACGACAACTTTTGGAGCAGTAAAAATGCTTCGATTTTCAAAAGTTGTACCTTTTCTGAAAGGAAAGTGAATCTAGTTGGTACTTTGGGGGGTCAAAAGTGAAAATTTCCCAATACTTTTCAAAAGCGGCAGGAAAAATCTTAAAAAAATAACGGAAAAACGCGAATTTTTACGCAAAACCAATTTTTGACAAAAACGAAAACTTAATTTTACTGTAACTCAAAAAATAATTATTGTAAGCACTTGAAATTTGCAACAGATGTTTATATTAGCGTTGTCTATACAGGGTTAAATTTTCAAAGTGTTTCGACTTTTTTTGAGCTATTTATAGACAAATGAAATTTTCAATTTTTCTAAGTATTTTTTTTTAAAATAACGATAAAAAATTTTTGGTTGG
>NW_021762358.1:0-814 GCF_005508785.2 Acyrthosiphon pisum
ATCCATTCTTTTGCTATGACTAAACATATTTTAAACTGCGCTCCTATTGTTTTAACTAATATCTGTTTGACAAATATGCTTACAATATAGTTTATTAAACAATTGACATTAAATATACAATTGTACTTTTCATTTAGTTATTACTTTATTACATTAGTACTTAAGTAACTCAAAGCCCTGTGCTTTAACAACAGTTCCAGTTATTATTCATTTTTATATTGTTCAAATTTTGGAATAGTTACCACTTACTTTATTCGTTAAAAACTATTATGGGTAAAGTATGTTTACTTAAAAATATTTATACTTAACGAAGCATAAAGTTGTATACATAAATAAGTTTTATTATATTTCGAACACTTTTCGCTGAAGGCGTATTGTCCGTTCGGGAATCGACTTTCACCCGAAATGACTGATAGCTAGACACTCAAACTCATAATCCGAATTTCCGATTTCAACATACACACTCAAGAACCGGACATACACGCCCGGTGCATGGTCTGCGATCCGACGTAGTCGGATTGCCTACCTGACTAGCTACTTGCATACGAGCGACTTACACTCCCACTGTATCCAATCCGCCGCAGACGAATTGTCCGTTCGGGAATCGACTTTCACCCAAGATGACTGATAGCTAGACACTCACACTCAGAATCAGAATTTCCGATTTCAACATACACATTCAAGAACCGGACATACACGCCCTGTGCATGGTCTGCGATCCGACGTAGTCGGATTGCCTACCTGACTAACTACATCCGATCCGCCGCAAGCGGATTGTCCGTTTCGGGAATCGACTTTTTTCCCGAGAAGACTG
>NW_021762359.1:0-1746 GCF_005508785.2 Acyrthosiphon pisum
TTTGGACGAAATTACATATTAAAAGCAAGAATAACGATTTTAGTTATTTTGTGTAATTTAAAAATATATACGCAGGTAGGTACTTGAGACTAAATTATATTTTTACTTAGATTATATTTTATGCACGCGATGACATTTTCAAATGTATATTTTTTGACAAAAATGAATTTAGTCTGCTGTTACACTAATGCTAATAGTAAAATAAAATACTTTAATTACAATAATTCGTAATAACTCTGTACTTACTGAATGCAATGTGGGCAGGACACTTAGATACACCATTTGGCGGACGCATGTAAAATCACGGAAAATAATCGAACGGACCGTAAAATTACAGAATATAAATGTACGGAACGTAACATCACGGACCGTCAAATTACGGAAAGTGACAAACCGTATTTTTACGGACCGTCAAATTACGGAAAGTTGATAAGCATGGACCATCATATCACGGACCGTCAAAATACGGAAAATAAATATAAAACCCCGGACCGTAGAAGTACGGAAAGTAGAACCGTAATGTTCCGGACCGTCAAATTACGGAATATAGAATATTGATACTTATGCTCTCAAGCGGTGAAAATAATAACTAGATGATATTTTATATTTTATTTTCGAATTTAACAGTGACGCCAAAATTTAAAATGAATTAATGTTATGCCAAAATATATTATTAATAATAATAAATTAAGTCGTAGTTCCTCCTCTACAATCCTAAAATCTTCTTTTACAATCTGTAATTTCTGTCGTTCTTACTGTCATAATACATGTTAGGTACTTATTGTTCCGATGCGTAACAGGTTGTATGAATAAAAATTAAAAAAACCAAAAATAATAAATTATTTTGACATGAATATTATAATAGTTATTGAAAATATTTTTTGTTATAATAATATATTATGCCAATTAAATAAATTGTATGGATAAACCGGTGTTGGTGAGTCGCGGCCCGAGTTTATGAGAGGTACATACGAGTTGCGGCCCGGGTTCCTGAAAGGTACCTACGTACAAATCGCGGCCATACATTAATGTATAGTATATTACATATATATTACAATATATATATATATATAGTACCTATATATATATATATAGTACCTATATATATATATCACAATATACATTTACTAAATGAATAATTATAAGATTACGCATTTTCTATATATTTTTATATATTATTCTGAAAGGAAAGTGAATCTAGTTGGTACTTTGGGGGGTCAAAAGTGAAAATTTCCCAATACTTTTCAAAAGCGGCAGGAAAAACCTTAAAAAAATAACGGAAAAACGCGAATTTTTACGCAAAACCAATTTTTGACAAAAACGAAAACTTAATTTTACTGTAACTCAAAAAATAATTATTGTAAGCACTTGAAATTTGCAACAGATGTTTATATTAGCGTTGTCTATACAGGGTTAAATTTTCAAAGTGTTTCGACTTTTTTTGAGCTATTTATAGACAAATGAAATTTTCAATTTTTCTAAGTATTTTTTTTTAAAATAACGATAAAAAATTTTTGGTTGGATAGAAAACTTTGAAAATTTAATACAACGTTTCTTATAAGTTGTTCTCACAGTTATAAAAAAAAATCCAAGATCGTTAGTCACAATTTTTTTTTATAAGTGCTTAAAGTTTAAATTTATACGAAATATGTCAAATTGCGAAAATTTGCAAGTAATTTTGTGATTGAAAATCGTAAATTTTTTTTCTTTTATAACTAAGCTTTTAAAATTTGGTACAAGGTCTCC
>NW_021762361.1:0-791 GCF_005508785.2 Acyrthosiphon pisum
TTCACACTGATTGTCTACCAAATTCTACCTCGTAAAAATATTTACAGTATTTCATTTCTACTCATGTTGGTTACACTGTTTTTTTTATCTAAATTTGATAAACAAATTTACAATTATTTTTTTTTTTAATTTTTTAAAGTTGATTATTTTTTTTATTATACTCAGTCACTATCGATTAGCTGTCCGGTCAAGTCGTGTTTCGTTCATCAATTCTCTCATCATCTCATTAAATTGTTTTTTTCCAAGTTATTCTTTAATTTTTTAAAAATGAATTTCCAAAAATGCACAAACGATGTCCAGTCATTGGTCGACCAAATACGATTCAATTCAACACCAGCGTATCCAGAATTCTCTACATTTGTATCTAGGTTACGAACTTTTAAGTCGTTTCCATCGAACACCGGTCAAAATAAGTACAAATTAGCCGAATGTGGATTTTATTATATCAATCTCGACGATGCAGTTCAATGTCATTGGTGTGGAATAATTCTGCATAGTTTTGAAATCGACGATAATTGTTTCATAGAACATACTCGCTTCTCACCAAAATGTTTATATGTATTATTAATGAAAGGAAATCAATTTGTGCAAAAAGTATTAAGTAAATATTGTAAAATCGAAGTTATTTGCAATTGTGAAACTGGTTCGTACGACACCATTTGTTAAATCATGTTTTTATATATATATATATATATACTGTTTATAATATTTACTGTATTGGATAAAAAAAAAATAAAAAATATTGATGTTTTATCTTAAATGTGTTAATAATTCGATTTAATATCTCGTGG
>NW_021762362.1:0-994 GCF_005508785.2 Acyrthosiphon pisum
AATTTTAAATTTGATAAGTTTTGTCGAAATTCGATCTTTAAATGCTTATAAAAAAAAATTGTGCCTATGTATTTTTAATATTTTTCAACTGCTATTGTAACAATGTAACAGGAGCCTTGTATTAATTTTTTACACTTTTTGGCCTAATAGCTAAAACTTTATTGATATTTATAGAAAAAAAAACTAAAAAAATTGAAAACTTACAATGTCCGTAAACAGCTCAAAAAGAGTCAAATTATTTTAAAAATTTTATCGTATATATAAAATGCTAATATAAACATTCAGTGAAATTTTCAAGGTTCTACAGTCATTTGTTTTTTAATTACAACAAAATAAGAAAATCGTTACGTAAGAAATCGAGTGAATATCAAATGTTGTAAAAATATGAATTTCAAACGCTCATAAAATTTTAATTTGAGTTTCTTATAGACATTTTTTTTTTGATAAAGGTAGATTATCCTATAAGGAATCTTGTATTACACTTTAAAATCTTAGTTCTAAAAAGAAAAATTTTTACGAATTATAAACTCAAAATAATTAGGTAATTTTCGTGATTTTTCCATATTTTGTCAATTTTTGAACTTTAAATGCTAATAAAAAAAAACTGTGACTAATGATTTTTAATATTTTTCAGATCTCATTGTAACGATATAGTAGGAGCCTTGTATTAAATTTTCAAGTATTTTTACTCAACAAATAAAGTTTTATTGACATTTATAGAAAAAAAAAACTAATTAAATTGGAAACTGAAATTGTCCGTAAACAGCTCAAAACAAATCAAAATATTTTGAAAATTGCATCATGTATAGAAAATGGAAATATAAACAACCAGTGAAAATTTCATGTATCTACAGTCATTCGTTTGAGAGTTACACGAGAGAACCAAAATCAATTTTCTCGAAAACAGATTTTGCGTGAAAATTCCCGTTTTTCCTTAATTTTTCTTTTGTTTTTCACGGCGCTGTTGAAAACTATTGGAAATTTCAAATTTTAA
>NW_021762363.1:0-791 GCF_005508785.2 Acyrthosiphon pisum
TCAGTGGCGTAGACAAGAGGGGGGGGGGGCAGATCCCCCACATTGGCTTTTAATTTCCTAGTAAAAAGTTTTAAGAGGGCGGGGGATTTTCCAATTTTCCCCTCCCATTTAGCTATGTCGTTTTCTTTTTTTAATCCCCCCCCTTTCAGAAATCATGTCAATGCCACTGGCTAAGGTCGATCAGATGAAAAATGTATAGGGTTTGCAGAGGCCTTAATTTTAATACATACTAGTCACTTCTCGGCTGTGTGACTACACGTGTCCAACGCTATATTTACATGTCCGATAACGACTAAACTGTTATATTTAGCAGCTGGTTACCAGCAAAACTAATTTATTTATATTTTAAATATCCTTGGACGTAGCAATGATAAATGATTGTATGGATAGGTCAGCGAGATGTTATCGTGTTGAATGGTGGAATTATAATATAATCACTACCTAAGTATTTTCTGTTTTACTTTAATTACTGCAGTAACTTATAAATAACCATTGTAGATACAATGGACAATAATAATTAGGTATTCCCGATTAATAATTCTTAGACTGTGAATCATGAGGTACAGTGACGTAACTGGATAAAAATCTAGGGGGGGGGGGGGCAAAAAAATGAATCTCCAATTTGGCGGTTCCTGTAGTCATAATCGCGATTTCAAGATAATAACGTGTTCATGAATCATGGATAATAATAGTAATGAATAATACGATTATTGCGATAACCGTAACACTGACAATACGTCACCATAATATTACTCAACAAGAGAAACCTAAAATAAATATAAACTTTTAAA
>NW_021762364.1:0-741 GCF_005508785.2 Acyrthosiphon pisum
GCCGGTTTTTTTTTTGCTTTTTTTCAAATGCCATTATCACGGTGTTGTATTATTTTTTTCGAATAACGTAATTTATCGCCCCCTCCCTTCCCACGACTCAAGGAACACTTCAAAAATGGCTTCTGTAATCAGCGTACCGGCAAACGAAGGTAACGATATTAAATCGATGATTATAACAATATAACGTAACATAATTTTTTTTTTTTTTATTGTGTTTGACAAGATTGTAGGCTATAACGTCCTCGGTTTAGTTATCTTGATTAATAATATTGATTATTATAATATATTATTTATTCGATATTGTTGTTGTTGTTATTATCGTAATTAGTTATTACCATGTGTTGGGGATTGCCCACACGCCTAATACCATAAATATTAATTAATATTATTATTAATAATAGGATGGTAGTGTACTAGTGTCTCATGTTTTTTGTTGGTTAACCTCAAACGTGTCTTACATTTGAAACATCAAGATTACTTGTAGATATTATTTTTATTTTTATTTTTATTCTAGGTAGTACTTGTATTATATATATAAGGAATTTCTTCGATGAATTCGTTAACGTTTTAGCTGGTTAAGCTAATTTAATTTAGGCATATTGTATTTGTGTTTAAATCCATAAATGTATAGTATTATACCTATGATCAAATTAATTAATTAATTAAACCAAATAAAAGTTTTAAACATTAAAAATAAGCACAACGATTCATATGTGTATAGTTTATTACATTTTTTTTATC
>NW_021762365.1:0-823 GCF_005508785.2 Acyrthosiphon pisum
TTGGTACTTGGGAGTTCGGGTTGTGGTAAAACGAATCTGATATATTTTCTACTAGTCGATGAAAATGGGTTACGATTTGAAAACGTTTACATATACTCCAAAACGTTGGAACAACCTAAATATAAATTATTAAAACGTATTATTGATGGAATTGATGGTATTAACATTTTTACTTTTTTCGAGAATGATAAAGTAATTTCACCCGAAAAAGTTTTACCAAATTCAATTTTTATCATGGGCGATGTTATCGGTGAACAGCAACATGTAATTAGAGAATATTTTTCTCGAGGTCGTCACAATAAAATAGATATATTTTATCTGGCCCAGAGTTACTCGAAAGTCCCTAAACAGCTGATACGTGATAATGCAAATTTAATAGTATTATTCAAACAGGACGAAACAAATTTAAGACATGTATACAACGAGCACTGTTCGGGTGATATGTCATATACACAATTTAAACATTTCTGTGTAACATGTTGGAACCGTGAGAGGTTTACATTTGTTGTTATTTGTAAAGATAGCGATCGTGATAACGGACGTTACCGTTTTGGATTTGATACTTATGTAGTTATATAAGATTAAACAACTAACAAATATTATCATTTAAAAAGTAGTCATGACGGAAGCAACTACTGTGTTAGATGAGCTAGTTAAAGCTAACGAAAGTATTAAACGTAAATATATCGCATTAAAAACAGGTTCGGATAATGTTCAACAATTAATGACACAGACTTTAAAACCAATTATCGATCCTTTAACTAAAATATCAATAAACCACGATTGAACAAAGAAAATATTACATAAATCGAAAAACTCGATT
>NW_021762366.1:0-756 GCF_005508785.2 Acyrthosiphon pisum
TGCAGTTATTCGTTTTTGAATTACAACAAAATAAGGAAATCGCTACATGAGAAATCGAGTGAATATCCAGTGTTGTAAAAATTTGAATTTCAAACGATCATAAAAATTTAATTTGACTTTCTTATAGATATTTTTTGTTTGATAAAGGAAGATAATCTTATAAGGAATTTTGTATTACATTTTAAAATCTTAGATTTAAAAAGAAAAATTTTTACGAATTCTTAACTCAAAATAATTTGCTAATTTTCGTGATTTTTCCATATTTTGTCAATTTTTGAACTTTAAATGCTTATAAAAAAAAACTGTGACTAAGGATTTTTAGTATTTTTCATCTGCCTTTGAAACAAAATATTTGGAGCCTTCTATTAAATTTTCAAGCTTTTTTGATAAACAAATAAAATTTTATTGATATTTTTAGAAAAAAACTAAAAAAAAATTAAAACTGACAATGTCCGTAAAGAGCTTAAAATAAGTAAAAATATTTTAAAAATTTTATCGTGTGTAGAAAATGGAAATGTAAACATTCAGTCAAAATTTCATGTATCCACGGTCATTTTTTTAAGTTACACCAAAAACCAAAATCGATTTCTCGAAATAGATTTTGCGTAAAAATTCCCGTTTTTCCTTAATTTTTCTTTTGTTTTTCCCGGCGCTTTTGAAAACTACTGGGAATTTAATTTTGACCTTCCCAATGCACCAACGATATTCACTTTCTGATCGAACAGATACTGAAGTTGAAAATCGTAGCATTATTTC
>NW_021762367.1:0-673 GCF_005508785.2 Acyrthosiphon pisum
ATAAATTCTGAATGACAAATATTATTAAGAGGATGCTACACACGCATGTTTGGTCTCCGTTTTACAAATGTAAAACATAGTAAAAATGGTTTTGCGTGGATAAGAACCACTATGGCTAAACTTATAGTTCATGTTATGCAACAAAATGTTCCTACTAGGAAGAAGAGAACATAGACTGTGCAACATTGTTTTTAATTTTTCGATATCACAAATACGAAAAAAGTTCTCATAGTTTAAAAATAAAAGTAGTACAGTAAAATGGGGTAAATTTGATAATTTTTTACTGTTTTATGACAATTTCATTTTTTATTATATGGATAACTTCTGTAGTGTTAACGATAAAACTCTCAAAATTAAATATTAGTTACAACTAGTTCAATATTTTAACGTTTTAATTTTTAAAATTCTGAAATTATCTTTTGAGATATCAATATTTTTTAATATGCTATCAAAGTAACACAACGTGCAATTTCGATACCTATATTTCTTAATGTGATATCAAAGTAATCCCATTTTATGAAAAAAAATTTAATTATCATGGTACTCTGGTGAATAAAAATATATGTGTATCAAAGTTACCCCGCGAAATCAAAGTTAGGTACCCCATTCTAATTAAAAATTTAAAGCTAATGTAATGCAGTTAGTTATAGTATTAGGATTAAGGGGGGGTGTG
>NW_021762368.1:0-1395 GCF_005508785.2 Acyrthosiphon pisum
GGTTTTCTTCAATCTCGAATTTTGGATTTATCCTTAAAATAAATATTAAATATATTAATACAAAAATAGTTTTAATAACATTTTTCTCTCACCTGATAAATTATTGCATTGCACAACTAATGTTTTATTAATATTTTTCACGTCGAATGATCGCCGATTGTCGGCCAATATGGTTTTATACCGAGAAAAACTTCTTTCGACGTCTGTTGATGTTACTGGTGCATATTTATAAAATGTTAAATCATTTCCTGTTAGGTCTTCTGGTAAACCATCCATCGATGAACTTTCTCCATTCAAAATTTTTAAAATTTTTAATATTATTGCAAACCCAGAGTTTTTTTCTAAAACTAGAATAGTTTCCATTATAGTACAGAGGTGGGCAACTGGCGGCCCGCATCCGGCCCGAGAACCTTTTTTATCTTACTATAGAATGACGGTTTAGAATTTTTTTGCTCTCTATATGGCCCGCTAGATTTTAATTTTCTAAGTTTTTATGTAGAATATGCATGAAATATGCACAAAATAACGAAATATGCAACTTTCTTTTAAATCTTTAAAATATGCAAAAAAAAATTTTAGATTTCAACTGGGGGGCCTATGATTTATATTTATATCTTGGTTTCGCTATAAAATAGAGGCCCAGAATAAAACATGCAAATCCTATAACTTCTCTGCCTTAGTTATTATGTATAAGAAAATATTTTATTTATTTTTTATTTGTAGTTTATTTGTGGTTTCGAAGATCACAGTGTATAGTAAACTATTGAGTATGTCAAATTAATATTCATATAATGTCACTTATAATAATCAAAATAAATAATAAATATAGTATTATATTAAATTGTATATATTTTGTAATTTTAGCACAGACTCAGTTAAATCTTCAAACTGATGCGGACCTGTGGGGTGCCGCGTGGTTGAGGTGATGAGGTGACCAATAGAAGATAAGCAAATGACGGCCCACTATTGCGATTAAGGAAGACGGCGGCTGTCGCTTTGAGTAGCAGCGTCGGCAGTCCGATTATGTGGTATTTTTGTCCCGGGTAATCGCGTGTTGACGTTAGCGGGTGGTGGTGCTGGGCGGTGGTAGTGTGACCCTCTCGCGCTCTTGCGTTCCTACCTACCTACGTCGGGTGTTTGCACTTTGGATTGTCGCGCGCGGTGCAGTCGGTGCGTCCGTAAATCAGGCGGCGCGGCCGGTCGTTACGTCCTTTATCGTTATGTAATATGTTACGTAACGCCGGGTTTTCCGTTACCGCCTGCTAACCACGTTCTTGTCGGTGTGGTCGGGGACTTTTTTCCAAAGCGCGCAACGGGTGGGTATGATTGTGGGGGTAGTATGGGTAAGAAAGTTTTCACTTACCGGTGATTCCTGTTCGGGGAGCCAAGTTGATG
>NW_021762369.1:0-738 GCF_005508785.2 Acyrthosiphon pisum
GCGCACCCGCCGTGTACGGTTGTGTTTATGTTCGGTACGGAAAGTGATATTGTTCGCCACGCTTTGGGGCTGTGTATACGGGGTTAGGGTCATTGGCTCCGTGGCAGCTTCCCCTACGTTTATACTTAGGGATTATGTGTCTGGGACAACTTGGGGCCCTGTAATGTGGTTTCCAAGTTGTCTGGTCGTTCGCGCGGTAATACTGCGTTCTGATTGGTTGGTCCTGAAAAGGACCGTTTTATGTCGTGCGCTGGCGTACTGTTACACCTTTTTACGTCCATAGTACATTACCTAGTACATGTAGTATTTAAAAAAAAACTGCTTAGCAAGAGATTAACGATCTAAGTCTTCCTGTTTATAGAGCTATTATAATTATTCTAGTTCAAATCAATCAGATTTAAAAAGTACCTACTCAACAGTTGAGTCTCAACTGAATAAAAATTATTGCAATGGCATTATTGAATAGGGTATAACTGAGATAAGAGAGGTGGACACCACGTCATCCAGAATTAGCAGTAATTTAAATAAATACAATTTACTGGCTGAAAAATTATTTAATATTTACTGTAACTGTTTCATAAAAATATTCAAAATATATAGTTAGTACATAAATATGCATTTGAAATTATCGTTGATAGATATACAGTGTTAAGAGGAAATCTTTATAATTTGTGCGCCCCTAAAAATATTGGTCTAGTTGCGTCTATGGGGAACACGGCCATATTATAAACGGTCGAA
>NW_021762370.1:0-1310 GCF_005508785.2 Acyrthosiphon pisum
AACATTACGATGGCTACAAAACAGGTAATTATATTTTTCAATTAATATAATAATAGCTTTAATTATAAATCTACTTATCTACACATGTTTTTTTCTTATTACCTATATTACCTATATTTAAACTCTATACATCCCTTCATCCATCCCATTAACTGTATGTATGTGCATATTTGAAGGCAGGTGTAAAATCAATTATTACCAATAATTGCAATATGGTACCTACCTAGTATATTTATTATTTATCATGATGAAATTGAGCATTATAAACAGTACCAATAGGCAATAGTTAATATTAAACATGTGTAATAAATACTAATTATTAATTTAATAGGTAGTAAAATGACTAATGAGATACATTTAAATACCTATATAGTCCTATAAATTATTTAATTTGTTTCTATAGTCATGGACTATAGGTTTATTTGAGGAGGAAAACAAGTACTCTGTACTTCCATCAAATTGGTTGATCCGGGTTGGTGAAAATGTATTTTGTCAATGGCCAAAGAAAAGAATAACTGATGCAATGATTAAAATGGCAGAAAAGCCAACAAAAGATTGGACACTGTTTCCAGTAAAAGTTATTGAAGAATATCGTAAGTAATTTTAAGTACCTTTTTTTTTTTTTTTTTTTTTCGTTTTGAACCGACGGCGCCGCGGGAAATGCTTTCGCAATACTTCCGCGAAAGAGAGAGATAATGATTGAGATTGAGATGGAGTATTTTTAAGTACCTACCTATCTACGATCTACCTATATAATATATAATACTATTTTTTAAATATATTGTAATATATTATTATAATCATAGGCGCACACACAGGGATGTGATTTTTTAGGGGCCAAAGGGACTTATACCTGAATCATATTACCCATATATTTGTCATAAATAGGTAGGTACCTAAATTACCAAATTCAATTTTAGATAATAATATTTTTGACGCGAATTTTAAAAAAATTTATTAATGTGCACTCTGTAGTTTAATATTGTGTACATAAAGCAGGGCTTCAAAATGTTATTTATAACGTTATATTTTTGAACAAAATTATTTCAATAAATAAAATTAAAGTGTGTTGTATTTTATAATATTGTTGACTAGAGGGCTACTGATAATATATGAGCACTACTTGATTTTAATATAATAGCAGCTAATCTCTCTTAAAATTATATTTTATACAGAGAAGTTTTTATAGCTATCAAGTTCTTTATATTGATTATAAATAATATATAAAGAATGCAATTATAATTTAGAAAAATAAAAAATTGTTTTTGTAGTATATTAGGATCGTAAAAATAAATAAAATTGATCTTCAA
>NW_021762372.1:0-948 GCF_005508785.2 Acyrthosiphon pisum
TTCATTGACTTTTTGGTCGTTTAGCGATCCAAGATTTTATCTGAGGAATAGCCAAGACTTTGTGTTTAAGAGCTGTGAGATGTGGACGGCCATCAACCAGGTCGACATCGATTACCGATTTTATGTGATCCAATATAGATACAAAGTATAAGTCAGGCCAAGATAACTGTGAAACATAAAACCGTATTAAATATAACTTATAAGTAGGTATGTGGTTATGTATGAACTATTATTTCAATGTGAATTATTGTTGCAGTAATTGAGTTAATTACTGATACCTACGATAATAATACAATATTTAACTAAGTTATCAATATCCCATTCAAAAAATTCAATGGTTAATAATATAATAGAATAATTTTTATTTGATGCAAGGCCGTAACTGAAAAAAATTTCGGGTGGAGGGTCAAACATTTTTTTAATATTGATGCTGGCGCCTGGCACACATCATTTTTACATTCAATATATAAAAACTTATTGTTTTTGTTATTACTGCTTTTATGAAAATATTAAATTACTATTAATACAATATCATAGTCAATAAACAATATTCACGGCTAAAATGTTTCTACTTTAAAAAAAAATTGGGATGGGGTGGTTCGGGCTTCTTTACGGTTTACCCTTTCAATTTTGGCCTTGATTTGTGATATAGATATAAGTTATATATCAATATCATATAACTATAAAATATAACGTTGGATAATAGATACTAATAATCAAGGAGTCGGATATTAAAATATAAACATACATATACAATATATAGGTACATACCTTTCCATTTACAAAGTAACCGCCGTTTTCAGAAACAATTTTTTCAAATCTGTCAATATAAAATGGAATTGAATCATTCACGATAGGTCCACGTAATTTTGATTTGATTTCCTCATTTGGGTTCATGATAATAGTTCATGATTTCTTTAAAAAAAAATATAATAATAATATATATTT
>NW_021762373.1:0-1260 GCF_005508785.2 Acyrthosiphon pisum
CTGTGGTTTATAATTTATATCACAAGAAGGCCGTGCAGGAAAATAAAAAATCTAATTATAGAATTACGTACTATTTTATTAAATATTGTTATCTATTCGACGATTTGACTATTTAACGATGTATTGATTTGATTAAAACCATCAAAATAAGTGTAATGTACTAATGTGTAAACTTAATTGTAATTTTAGTACCTAAATGGGCTGAATTTTTTTTATTTTTTTAAAAATGTATTCTTCTAAACGGAAACAAATTAAACTCGAATGCATGGAATGTGGCATTGTGTGGAATGTGTAATTGTTATGAATGTTTTTTATTTCATTAGCTTTTACATTTTCAATTTATGATAAGTTAATTAATTAACAAGTAATTTCACATGTAACATGGCAGTGTAATAAACATTTTTTATACAAAATATTAATTATTAAATTTGTTTATAACACATAATAAATAAATGTGAAATACAATATTCATATTTTATACTTCAGGTAATCTGCTAATATTTTTGTTAATTATGATGTACTGCCATCTGCCGTCTGCTAAATTAAAAAAATTCTTATTATTTACTTAATTTTTCGAGTTATTGACAAACACTGATTGATTTATTCATACACGACTTATTTTTTAGATCTTAAAATAGTTCTAACAGCCTTGTATCTTTACATCTGTATGAAATACAAGTAACAAGGAGGATGTGCTTGGCCGTAATTATTGTTCCGCAAGTAGTGCATGAGGGAGGGTCTTCTTTGGCCATAAGGTGTCATACGGGTGTGGCCTATTCGTAGGAGGACAAGAATAACCTCGTCCTTTTCTGGACATCTCATATTGTTTGGGCCATGGTAATATTGTTTGCTTTATTTTCTCTGAGCTGGTTATTATTGCAATTAGTCGAGAGGCTTTGCCATTCATCAATATAATTGAATTTCAAAGCTGGGCAGCAAGTAGTAACTAGTTTAAAAGTTACTTTTTTTGATAACTTTTAACTTAACTAGTTAAAAAAAAATAGAATGTTAAAAATAACTTAGTTAGTAACTAAGTTATTTCTTTTTATAAATAATTGTAACTTAACTTAGTTATTTTGTTAAAATAAAAGTTATTTGTAAAAAGTTATTTACGAATTTTCCTTTTATGATTTATGTGATTAATGAACTGTATATTATTTGCATTGATATATCTGAAAACCGCGACGGAGGTATATCTACCGACGATTGTAGGTATGTTTATTATTGTATTTATTACTATACTATAGAGACATAATGTAA
>NW_021762374.1:0-696 GCF_005508785.2 Acyrthosiphon pisum
AATTACTACTCAGATTATCGAAACTGGTGGGTGTAGATAATTATTACTGCGTTGTGATCGACGAAACAAACTGTTCACTACGTTAAAAACATAATATTATAAACGAATTGCATATTATTTTAAGCCAATAGTATTTTTTTTTTTTACACAAGTCCTTTTTAATAATCACAGGTATTTCATCAAATTAAATTATGGTCGAAAGTGAATCGATCGATATAGATTAGGTACTAAAATCTCTTCTCCGCCATAATAGAGACCTTACACAGTTTATGAGTCGGAAAAAAATATATTGAATGCAACATAACTTTTTTATAACTAGTTACCTACCTCTAATCATAGCGATAAAATGAAGATAAATAAACATGCTCGTATGCGTATCCAAACGCACGTTGTTATGTATACACAGAACTGTATTATAACATCGACGATTTTATTCGTCATACGAATAAAAACAAAATTTTAAGTCCCAACTATTTGGACACCATGGACGAAATTGTGTCCAGTGGCGGTGGTAACGGTGTTGTAAAAGACGATAACAGACAACAGAAAACGGCAGCGGCAATGGTCGCCGATGGATTACCGGAAGGCTGTGTTCGGCCGCACGAATGGTTGCGCCAGCAGGTGCCCACTGTGCCATCGGAACATCCTCAAGGACCGGACTTCGACCCCGGATTTTGACAAGATGAATCAAGAGTT
>NW_021762375.1:0-1206 GCF_005508785.2 Acyrthosiphon pisum
GTACGCCACCAACTTTGACCCAAATGGAATCGACACCCTTTAATTCTAACATCGGTCCAGACTTCTTTAATTGCATTATGGATTCCAATTTCGAAATCTACATAAATTTCTGAAGGGCTAAATGTTAAACTTAGCGATGTACAATAGTTAATAATATGTTGAAATGCTTTTACATAAATATTTGACTCTTTCGTGGGCAACAACAAAAATACAAAAGGAACATATGAATCTTTATAGTAACCATGAATCGTCAAAATTTGGGTAAAGTATTTAGGACAGCTCTTAAACGTCCCGTCAATATATATATTTTTTACATCACACAAAACATCTAAATTAATTTTTGTTGAAAATCCTATTATCGAATTTTCGAAATCATTCAAAAACATAAAGTTCTCGTCATTATTTGTTATAATATTCATTGATTTTAATGCATTTTGAGTCTCATGGGTACTTTTAGGTAATTTTGGATGAAGCAGCGAACGAGCATGGTGAATGTTTTGTCTGATTAAAATAACGTCGTTTGTCGTGAGAGTTGAAATTTCACCATTTTTAAACTCATTATGTAAAATCTTCGATGGCCGGACACAAATATCATCCACAGCTTTCCTGTTAACAGAGTTGCTGATTTTCTGTCTAGTAAGTACATTTTCGTCACACTTATCATGTTTGTGTTCATTGAAGATTTCTGACATAACATTATCAGAGGTTAATTTAAAAAAACACTTACACGAGTTTTTACAACATGTCCACCGTTGAACCTTGCCTTGCAACATTTTATGGAATCGAAACTTAAAACCTTTAACAATTTTTAATGTTTTTTGTTTTTCACTTAACATACACTCCATTTTTCACTCGTTATAATTTGATAATTATTGTGTAAGTATTAACTAATTGTGTGTTCACGAAGTATTCGGCACAACTGATTGATTTTGAACGAGTAACTTTATACCACCGTTGATGAATATCCGTTATCGTTACGTATCCGGTATAATATGATGTGCAAGGTTCAAGGTCACCGGCTTAACAAGTAGTTATGACATTTTATCTATACGGACTCAATTCAAAGATATTAAGATAATACCCTGGACTCAATTCAAACACATAAAAGTAGCATGGACTCAATTCATATCACCGATAATAGCACCCTCAATCCGCATAGCTATACACATTTAATGTACAACCATTTTTTTTTTAAATTTTTTAGCT
>NW_021762376.1:0-995 GCF_005508785.2 Acyrthosiphon pisum
GCTGGGTAACTGGTTCTTAACCGCGTTATCGGTGTTCTGGGGAGCAGTTTGCACCGCCATTACCAGAGTATACGTTTCGGTTACCTCTGTGCTATGAGTGTGTACTGTATGTGTACCTGTTGATTTCGTAGTAGGGGTCGTTGATGCGGACCTTTGGGGTGCCCCGTGAAGTGGTGATGGTGACCTGCTACTTAACAAAATTTTTGTTGTTTGGACGGGTGATATATGTAAAGACGCCGAGTTTATCGATGCGCGTTTGATGGTTATATCCCCGTCTGTATTGCCGAACGTTGTGTGTGGTGGCGTGGTTGTGTGTGTGTGTGTGTGTGTGTGTGTGTGTGTGTGTGGTTGAGGCGGCGGCGTGGACAGGTGTCCGCCAACTCATTTCCCGTTTCCCAAACGCGGCGTGTTCCCGGGGCAGTCACTGTTCCAGTGTGGACCTCCACAGTACCTGCACGGGTTGGGCGGTTGCGGTTTTCTTGCCGTACCGTCACGTATTTGCGTTTGGTGCGTCGATTGGGGCAGGCGGGTTGGGTTGAGTTTTTTGTACGCTGGTTTCGGCTGTTGTGTTGGGGACTCGTCTGGTGTGTATTCCAGGACTCCAGCAATTCGGCGGAGGTCTCCGAAAGTCGCTGGTCTTTGCAATCTTATGTGCGTGCGGTATTCTTTGCGCGTTAGTCCGGCTATCGTACCGACTAGCTGTGTTTCAGATAGTCCGGTATTGATGCGGCGTGCAAGTTGGTTTTTTTGTGTGACGAAATCCGTTAGCGATTGCGTTGCTGTCTGTCGGACGGATACTATCTCGGCCCGCAGCCGTGACTGAATTTCCACGTTGTCGAATTTTTCTAATAATTCGGCGCGGAACTCGTCCCAGGTTAGGTCCAGTAGTCTGATGGTGTTCCACCAGGTACTGGCTGCACCCTTCAGCTGCTGTCCGATAATATTTGTCCAGGCCGACCTATCTATACGCGTTTGGTACATTATCGATTCCGCTT
>NW_021762377.1:0-1534 GCF_005508785.2 Acyrthosiphon pisum
TATAAGATTTCTGAGCAGTATGCACTATGCAGGAGACGGGCGACAGTGCCAGCGTCGCGCGTCGTCGCAATGTTTATTATTATTAATTACTTTATCAAGACATCTGATTTCCAGAATTAATTCCAGTATTCTAAGAATACTGAGTGCGGGGTGAGGCGGTTCAATCCAATTTTATTTACTTGCTAAGAACTGTGCGAGCGGTCCCCCACCTAGCTAGTAGAGCGGGTATAACAATGTACCCAGCGGCCCGATTGCTATATATATTTGACTGCCTTGGCTGGCGTTTTGCGCATGTGCCATTCACAATATTGTATGTATTTACGCCGCACACCCATGTATTAACATAGGCAACTGCCTAGCAAGTGCCGATATCGAGCCTCTTAGCCGTGGCGGCGCGGCACAGCGCGCGCTGGTAGCAGGATTGAACCCAAACTGCGTGGTTAGGTATTATAGCTTATGAATTAAAATGTTACTGCGACGGGGCTACGATAGCCATTCTCCTTTTTCATGCAAGTTGTATACAAAAAAAAATTAATTTCATATATAAACTTAGGTAAATATATAATAAATTATGAAATTATGAAAAACTAAAAAGTAAAAATTAACTAAAAAATTGCGCCCCAATAAATTTTGCGCCCTAGGCGCGTGCCTTGGTGGCCTATGGGTAAATCCGCCCCTGATTAGGCTGTTATAATAATTCATAAAATAAAATCCACTCGACGTCGTTATCGCTGTTTTTGTCGATTTTATAATTGGTTATTATTTCAGTAATAGTTATCGAGGCCTACCTATGATAAAATTGCTATCGACGATAATTTTGTCGACTCGTCGTGCTATATAATTTATTATTCGTACCGTCGGGAGTTTGCCGAAAGTCTCTTATCACAACAATTTTCCCAAAACAAAATACCAATATAAAAAAGATTTTTGTTTGGGGGGGGAAACCCCTTACACCCCCTCCCCCCCGTAACTACGCCACTGAACACACCATACTTATGCACTATATATCAGGTCGTATATAGTTTGTTTAGTACCTACCTATCTTCTGAGCTCAGCTTAAAGTTTTTCTATGCTGACTTCACTTTTATCTAAATATATTATATTATCTATGTACAGGATTTCCAATTGGAACATGGCCAAACCTTATACAATAGTATAATGAATATACATTATGATAACATTTAAATTTCAAATACTTGGTTGATGTTTGCTTTTTACTGTACTTTCTGCATTCCCTGCACATATTTTTGTAGATTCAACTGTCTGGAAAGGTCTTCATATTAACGTGCCAAACTTGTGCAATGTGCATTATTTGTCAGGAGTCGGGACGTCAGGTCGTATAGTTTGCTTAGTAACGCATGGCTGAGTTTGGCCAGGACTTCCACTTTTGTGTATATATATATCTTATCAGACTTATAATATATACAGGACGACCAGTAAAGACATGAAAAAACGTTATGCGAATATAATGTGCATATATGAATACGAGTATATGATAATTAAAGAACAACGTGACTTAAAGTTTTAATTTTCC
>NW_021762378.1:0-785 GCF_005508785.2 Acyrthosiphon pisum
ATTAAATTGGAAACTGAAATTGTCCGTAAACAGCTCAAAACAAATCAAAATTTTTTGAAAATTTTATCATGTATAGAAAATGGAAATATAAACAACCGGTGAAAATTTCATGTATCTACAGTCATTCGTTTTAAAGTTACACCAAAAACCAAAATCAATTTTTTCGAAAACAGATTTTGCGTAAAAATTCCCGTTTTTCCTTAATTTTTCTTTTGTTTTTCACGGCGCTTTTGAAAACTGATGACAGACACAAAAAAAAAAAATTAAAAAAAAAACACACTTCATTGTAAAATCAATACATTCATCGTTCCACTCAGAATCTAAAATTCAAAATAATCTGAGATTATCTGAGTTTTAAAGTCGTTGCACTAATATTATAAACGTTGTCTTTATAATATACTCTATGGACATTGGATAGACATAGTCTTTATATACTCGATGGGCAGACATGACCTCTACATACTGTGTGCAATACAGGGACTGGAACCGGAACCGGTTCTTAGAGAAAATCTAAGAACCAGAACCGGAACAGGAACCCATTTTTTACAATGCTTAGAACCGGAATTAGAACCGGAACCCCATTTTAATGAATAATAAGTTTTACGGTTCTTTTAGGTTCTTATTGGTTCTGAGAAAAAGTCCTGTATTTCAAATAATTGAATATTTTATTTAAATGGGATTTTGTTGTAATCAAATAATTATTTTTCATAGAAATATTTTTGTTTTGTACATAATATATGGTATTTTTAATTTTTAATTCGAAATATCGTATTGTATTATGTATT
>NW_021762379.1:0-1404 GCF_005508785.2 Acyrthosiphon pisum
GAAGTGCACGGGATCAGCTATTTTTGATAAAAATATATTTATCATTATTACCGCTAGAAACATTTCAATACGTTTTCATTAACCATTTTTTATATTTACTTGCTGATCACATTAAACGATGAAATTTGAATAAAAAATTATGCATATCCAACGTCCGGACGCAAAATAAAAAACCAATCACGGGCGAAGCTGTGACGGGTCGGCTAGTATTAATATATTATGAGTGACCATAGTGATTAAAAATAATAATAATAATAATAAAATCCTTTTTAACTGAATCGAGTTAATAACAATTATATTTTTCTCCGTATATTTTCCTCGTGTACACGCACAATAATAGTATAGTTTCACAATATTGTCATTATTCTAACCTTTATCGTGTGTGATATAATATTATATATATATATATATATATATTAAAACAATGGTCATATAGAATTCAAATTCGTTTTTCTAAGGACGCGTGTACGTCAGTGTCGTCATTTGGGGGGGAGGGTGGGAATTTGCCCCCTCCTTGTCATTAGCTGGCCACTGTCGGGCCGGGTATGGGCTAGTTTTGGGCCTTTATATAGTAGCTAATAGGTAATATATTTAAATAACCTCTACATAATTGTATTAATTATTTAGTTAGTGTTATCTCTCAAAAAATGGGTTACTTACCTGTACGCTTATGATATTTACCTTTGATACTAACTAGTAAGTATACAATTATGTATAAGGGGGGTAAATGTATTGAGATAAAAATGCTATATTGTATTGCAATACAATGTAATTGTTAGAGAGCTTTTTTTTTCAGTTTTATTTTGGGCCGGTCAAAATTGTTGCCTCCCCTTTCAAAAACTGAAATGACGCCATTGGTGTACGTATAAACGCTCTGAATTAATTTCTTCAAGTAAACGCATTACTTCGTCATCATCCAGTTCACATGCCATTTTTAAACTAAAAAACGCACAATTATACACTTCAGATAAATAATGTACTAAATTTTTAAAACTTAAAACTTACCCTTTATTTATAACTATACGTCAAATCGATGAACCAAAAACAGCGTGTGTCACTAACTATTAGTCGAATAGACGAACAAACATTTACGTTTATTACTAACTAGTAGTCGATTCGACGATGTGTGTCTTACGCAATCGAAGGTTGCTTTTCAACTGATAAAAGTAGGTAATCATATTTTATCATAAAATAATGTCAACAACATTCTTGAGAGATACGTGTGGCATAACAATGTGTACCATTAATAAACTAGAAATTATGGGAATTAAATTAACCTTGCTCGTCGAATCGACGAATAGTTAGTGTTCTATGGTTAAAGGTTCAACGATAAAAAAAAAAAAATATATATACATATATATATACGTGTACTATATAAAAATAATACCATAAAAATCACTTCTA
>NW_021762380.1:0-1103 GCF_005508785.2 Acyrthosiphon pisum
TCGACAAGATAATATCAAAATTGCATGAATAACACACAAAATGTGTATAATGTTCAAATAGGATTAAGGTGACACAAATCAAATTACCAGTTTTGTATATTAAACTTTCCAAACCACTTTTATTTTAATATGTAAGAGTGATGTTATGACACACATGAAATATGTGCTCAGTAGTTGATAGTAGATCGTAATGTCTGTTCCGTGAGGAAGGCATGAGAATCTTCCTTGGACCCACGTGGGTGTGGCCTATACTGAGGCGACCAAATAACAATATAACCTCGTCTAGACGTATAACTATAGTCGTGTAACGGATAGTATCCGTTCCTTTTAAATAATACCAGTATAAGGATTATAATATTACAATAGCGTAGGTAATCAAGATAAGAGTATATAAACTACAAATATCATAATAACATAGGTAGTAAGGAGTGGCGATAAAAAGCGTAAGTAGTAAATACCCATACAATATTTTATATATAATAACTAAACTATAAAAATATGAATCACTGAACAGTAAGATTAATCGGGAATAATATTATAATAAAATTATATTATATTATAACATAACATTAAAATAACCACAATGACAGGAAATGGGGGTTTACTCTTCACAAAGTAGATATATGTGAATATATTCAAAAACCAGAAACAGGATGGGAATGCATCAGATAATAATAGACGGTTCGTGGAATCGTCATTTTGATTAGGTTCACACGTGTACATGGGACATCGATAACCGCAACGACGCATTATGGATAAGACAATGGACCGGGGGGTAGGTAGGAGAGCCTGGGCCCTTATAAAAGCAGACCGGAGACGGCCTGTATTCAGACGTGTTTTCTCCACTGCACTACGAGCACCTTCACGACACTTTGTGTAATAATTTAATTATTTGGACTTAGTAAATTTTTACTGAAGAATATTTTAATAAACCACTTAGAATATTTCATCAGTCTATATTTATTTAATAACAACCCTGTCAACATCTTTATCATCAACGCAAGTGGCCTTGCGTCCTACAAAAACATAATATACTCGTGGTTAAACGGCTATCAGAATATTACTCTGACCAGCCCTAACGACGAGGAATATTACACTGGGCG
>NW_021762381.1:0-832 GCF_005508785.2 Acyrthosiphon pisum
TCCAGTTCTTAAGTAGGTAAGGCGTCGGTGGGGATGACTGGCGGCGTTTTTTTTCGTTATTTACCTTTCGCTATCACATCCGCCTTATCATGACGAAAATGTTCAAGTCTTACCTACTGCTTTTACGGCATTTGTACGAACCCGTTAGGATTTTATTCGGGTTGCCGGCTAAATATTTTATAGGCCGCGCGCGGCCGAGTTTATCGTTAGTTTTGTCAAAATGTCGAGTTTTAGCCTTTTTTAAAACGTCAGCTGATCTCCCCGTTGGCCAGTTATTCGCGTTCCCCGCTCAATGTATAGGCCGCTCGCGGCCGTTGTTCGTTAGCGACGAGTCCCGGGGCGGATTGACATCGCGGAGAGTGTAGAGCGAAATGTTTAGAATTTTTATTCACGTAATTTATTACTTAATTTTGCGTTTTCGGTGACAGTAATGAACGTTGTCCGCGATCCGACGCAGTCGGATTGCATACCTGATGACGTGACCCGACCGTCGCACATTGTCTGCTATCCGACGAAGTCGGATTGCCTACTCTGTTAACTGAGTTAACTGACCTGCTAAGGATTCAAAAAATAGGGTGGCTATATGATTTGCATGGACGCCCGAAATGTTTTGAATTATTTTTTCACATAACTTAAGACTTAATTTTGATTTTTCGGTGACAGTAATGAATGTCATCCGCGATTCGACGCAGTCGGGTCGCACACCTGATAACGTGACTCAGTCGTCGCCAAACATTGTCTGATATCCGACGAAGTCGGATTGCCTACTCGGATAACTGAGTTGACTGACCTGCTAGACACCTAAAAAATACGGGTGGCTATATGATTCGCA
>NW_021762382.1:0-2795 GCF_005508785.2 Acyrthosiphon pisum
GTTTCTTCTATTTTCTCTTTTCTTATGTATATCTCATTTACGTCTACGTTCTCTTTCGTTACAAAATTTAAAAATCTTTTTACGGCCGCCTTCAGCTGTCCGCGGCACTTAATCAAACTTGATATGTCGCTCATTATTTGTATTATCTTCTATTCGTATAATATTTCTTATTTTATACGACAATAAGAATAATAACTTTTATAATATCGACGCAACGCAATCGCCAACTATAAATTTAATTGTCGACTATTACTTATCTTATATCTCCTTTGCACAACCCGCACTAATTGGTTTACGATGTGAAGCATATACGTTCACTATTTTATCGCAAATAAAATACTGATAGTGACGTGCTAATCGATTATATTGTCGCCTATACTATACTATTTCCCCGGGTATAGCCCAAATATAAGGAATTTTTACCACGAGAAAATATAAATTTTCAAGTACTATGTATTAAGGAAATTGGAGATCTCTTACCTTTTATGAATTTGACGACGGTGCACGCTCTTTGCCCCAATCAGCCAACATCCAACTCCAATGCTCTAATAACTCGCTTTGTTATTAAATCGTTTCTTAACTTTTTGAGTTCGCGTACACGTGGCTTCGCACTTTTTTAAGCCTTTTCACTCCAAATTAATCTAAATTACTCGCTATCCGTCGTCGAAGGACCATGTTGTGGACTGTAACGCTTTTTCTTTGTTTTTGGTTCTCGGATAGGAATAATTAGTTTAATCAATATATTGTAACGCACCTTATTTCGATCGCAAAAATATATACATCTTTATTTACGGTTATTTATTACGACGACGCGAGACGGTGCCGATTACATCGATCGTACGCGACTGACTCAATAGTCACACAGTATAATATAAGTCTATAATAATGTGTTATCGGGATCGGCCCGCGTATCGTCTTTATCAATACCGAACGATACCGATACAAATTATCGACTCTTAATATAAAATAATAATAATAAAATAGTACAATATAATAATATAATAGCACGCGTCAACAGACTTAGTATATGTTTTATCGGAGAATAATTACAATAAACAACTTTAACTTTTCGACGAGTCTATATTTATTCAACCCTAAGAAGAAAATCTTCATCACAAAGGTCTTGCTACACGCAACCGGTAATCGACGCAATCAACCCAATTGTCATATTACCACAATGATATGAGTTTTTTTGTGCACCTATATAGTTTACCTAGCTAAAATATTATTGCATTTGATCATAGATTTTATATATTGTTAATCATAATGCAAATACATACAAATAATATTTATACATTTTACACACGTAGATTAATGTAATATATTATAATCGTTGTATTTTTTATGTATATTTTTAGAATTTGCCAGAAATTCAACTAAAAAAAAGGTGGGTAAGTGGAAGTCGCTCTGCTGTACAGTAGGTTAGAAGTGGGTCACTGTATAATGGACAGTATTAAATTTGAATTCAATGATATAATATCACTGTATAAGAAAAACGATTCTGAGCGGGGACGGTATATCAGTCTATGTATTAGACATATATTATGTACTTATCTATGGTATTAAAAAAAAATTGACCTATAATAGGTACCTATAATAAATTCCAAATTAATCATATCATAATATCTATTAGGTACTTATAACGCGTTATACATCAACAAAAACCGTGGTACTATCATAGATATATAATAGTATACTTTAGAAGTTTCAAGTACCCACGAATAATATTATACAATCACAACAAAATAACTAAAATAGTTATCCTAGGTTTTTAATATGTAATTTCGTCCAAATTTGTACTTAAAATGACTATAAAAATAAACTGTGTAAATGTATTTTTTAGATTTTTTGGTAACAGAATTAATTACTTACGTGGAATCTTGTTTTAAATTTTTAATTCTTAGATACAAAAATTGAACATTTTATAAACTTTTAACTACAAAATAATTTTTCAAATTAAAATTTGATAAATTTTATCAAAATTTGATCTTTAAATGCTTATAAAAAAAAATTGTGCCTATGTATTTTTAATATTTTTCAACTGATATTGTAACAATAAATCAGGAGCTTTGTATTAAATTTATACACTTTTTGGCCCAACAGATAAAACTTTATTGATATTTATAGAAAAAAAAACTAAAAAAATTGAAAACTGAAAATGTCCGTAAACAGCTCAAAAAGGGTCAAAATATTTTAAAAATTGTGTAGTGTATAGGAAATGCTAATATAAACATTCAGTAAAATTTTCATGTATCTGCAGTTATTCGTTTTTGAATTACAACAAAATAAGGAAATCGCTACATGAGAAATCGAGTGAATATCCAATGTTGTAAAAATTTGAATTTCAAACGATCATAAAAATTTAATTTGACTTTCTTATAGATATTTTTTGTTTGATAAAGGTAGATAATCTTATAAGGAATCTTGTATTACATTTTCATATCTTAGATTTAAAAAGAAAATTTTTTATGAATTTCTAACTCGAAATAATTTGCAAATTTTCGTGATTTTTCGTGATTTTTCCATATTTTGTCATTTTTTGAACTTTAAATGCTTATAAAAAAAACTGTGACTAACGATTTTTAATATTTTTCATCTGCCTTTGAAACAATATACTAGGAGCCTTCTATTAAATTTTCAAGCTTTTTTATCCAACAAATAAAATTTTATTGATATTTTTAGAAAAAAAACTAAAAAAAAATGGAAAATGAAAATGTCCGTAAGAGCTCAAATAAATCTAAATATTTTCAAAATTTTACCGTGTATAGAAATGCAAATATAAACACCTGTGAAAG
>NW_021762382.1:3639-4753 GCF_005508785.2 Acyrthosiphon pisum
TTATAAAAGAAAAAAATTTTACGATTTTTCAAGCCACAAAATTACTTGCAAATTTTCGCAATTTTGACATATCTCGTATAAATTTAAACTTTAAGCACTTATAAAAAAAAATTGTGACAATGTATTCCTTTTATTTTTCAACTGCTATTGTAAAAATATGTTAGGAGCTTTGTATTAAATTTCCAAATCTTAGAATTAAAAAGAAAAACTTTTATGAATTTCTGTCTAAGATAATTTGAACATTGCCGTAATTTTTACGTATTTAGTCAAAATTTGAACTTTAAATGCTTATAAAAAAAAATCGTGACTATATATTTCTTTTATTTTTCAATTGCTATTGTAAAAATATATTATGAGCCTTGTATTAAATTTTGAAATCTTAGATATAAAAGGAAAATTTTTTATGAATTTCTAGCATAAAATAATTTACGAATTTTCGTGATTTTTACATAATATGTTGTCAAAATTTGAACTTTAAATGCTTATAAATAAAAATTGTGACAATGTATTCCTTTTATTTTGCAACTGCTATTGTAAAAATATGTTAGGAGCCTTGTATTAAATTTCCAAATCTTAGAATTAAAAAGAAAAACTTTTATGAATTTCTGTCTAAGATAATTTGAACAATGCCGTAATTTTTACGTATTTAGTCAAAATTTGAACTTTAAATGCTTATAAAAAAAAATCGTGACTATATATTTCTTTTATTTTGCAACTGCTATTGTAAAAATATGTTAGGAGCCTTGTATTAAATTTCCAAATCTTAGAATTAAAAAGAAAAACTTTTATGAATTTCTGTTTAAGATTATTTGAACATTGCCGTAATTTTTACGTATTTAGTCAAAATTTGAACTTTAAATGCTTATAAAAAAAAATTGTGCCTATGTATTTTTATAATTTTTGAATGGGAGTTAGAACAACATATGTGGACCCTTCTATTAAATTTTCAAGTATTTTGTCCCAGCTAATTTTTTTTTATCAACATTTATAAAAAAAAAATCAAAAAAAATCGATTATTTCAATTGCCTATAAATAGATTAAAAATTAGTGAAATATTTTGAAAATAAAACTATATAAAGAAAATGTCAATTTAAACAACTGGTAAATTTTCAAG
>NW_021762383.1:0-961 GCF_005508785.2 Acyrthosiphon pisum
TTAAACTTTAAGCACTTATAAAAAAAAATTGTGACTAACGATTTTGGATTTTTTTTTATCACTGTGAGAAAAACTTATAAGAAACCTTGTATTAAATTTTCAAAGTTTTCTATCCAACCAAAAATTTTTTATCGTTATTTTAAAAAAAAATACTTAGAAAAATTGAAAATTTCATTTGTCTATAAATAGCTCAAAAAAAGTCGAAACACTTTGAAAATTTAACCCTGTATAGACAACGCTAATATAAACATCTGTTGCAAATTTCAAGTGCTTACAATAATTATTTTTTGAGTTACAGTAAAATTAAGTTTTCGTTTTTGTCAAAAATTGGTTTTGCGTAAAAATTCGCGTTTTTCCGTTATTTTTTTAAGGTTTTTCCTGCCGCTTTTGAAAAGTATTGGGAAATTTTCACTTTTGACCCCCCAAAGTACCAACTAGATTCACTTTCCTTTCAGAAAAGATACAACTTTTGAAAATCGAAGCATTTTTACTGCTCCAAAAGTTGTCGTCAGACACAAAAAAAAAAAAAAAAAAAAAAAAAAAAAACACACATCATTGTAAAATCAATACATTCATCACTTCGTTCAGAATCTAAAACATCAGAGGAAAAAACCCAAGGTAAAAATGACTCGATGAAATAATGCAAATAAAATTACTCGAGGAAATAACACCCGAGAAAATTATAATATTTAAAGAAGTATAACTAATAATTATTAATTATACGAGAAAATAATAATATCAACATATTATTTTACTTATTACAACTAACCGTTTAACTCTATAGATATTATATTATAATTTATAATATAAAGTTTTTTGATACATTAGGAAAGGTTCAATGGTGAAATGTATACCCCAGAGGCAAAAACTATGATGCCTCAAATCATCCACAAAAAAGCTTTAACATTTATAATTTTTCCTATTGTACATTAGGTAATAATATATACGTTTTATATGTTCA
>NW_021762384.1:0-3158 GCF_005508785.2 Acyrthosiphon pisum
TACAAGCCATGCCTTTTTATTATGAAATTAAACATATTTTCAAATTATAATTATGATAAATATTAAAAACAATAATTGCGAACAATTTTTCAAGGATATAAACTTTTGAATTAATTATTTTATATTGTTATAGTATAAATATATAATTTGTGTTCATATATTAATTAATTAATTCACTTTATTATGACGGTTAAAAAACTTATGATAATTAAAATAATTTTCAATATCGAACATGGAATATCAATTAAAAGTTTTTAAAATAATTGTAATTTTGTAATCTTATAGTATAATTAGAAATATTCATAACCGTACAATTTTGTTTAAAAGTTAACTTTTCTTATTGTTTTCAAATACCTAGTTTTTTGAGAACAATCTATATTAGGTACCTTTTTTTTTATAAATTATAACTGTCATAACATATTAAAATATAAATCTGAAAAAAAGTGATGGGAAAATAATTTTACTTAAAAATAAAATAGTATGTAAGTTTATTCATTGAATTTCATAAATATTGGTATTCCTCATAAATATTGGGTACTCATGCTATCTATTAAAAAAAAAATTCATCAACTCGACAATTATAGGTAGCTGTGTTTAGCGGCAGCTCGATAATTATATTAAATAATACACGTTTAATATTGTTAACAAATATTAAATGACGAAACCAGCTTGTAATACTGAGTTTAGTTTTTTTATGGTCATTTCAGATATAATATTGTGCGTATAGGGAGGGTGAGGGGAATGTTTAGAGATTTTAGGTAGCTGAACAAAGTTATACGCTTGGTACATACCAATGATGGATAATCTATGAGTAAATGAGAGAGGTCACAATTAAATAAATTGAATAATATTTCAAAGGTTATAAAGTCAATGATTATTATTAATAATACATAAATAACGTGGTTGTATTTATTACAATTTCTACATCAATTAAAAATAATACGATATGCTACATTGATTTTCTTTACATCCGTTTCCACAATAAAGCTCACTTTTAAAATAATTTCGTTGTCTAATGTATCTATTATTCTTTTGACAAAATGTATTTGGATTATCATAAGATCACAAAGATTATTTTGCCCGGAATTAATATTTATTTTATTTATATTTATTTATTTTTTTATTATTTTATTCTCTTACTGTTATTGCTCTCAAAATATTTTTGATGTCTCATTTAACTTTATATATTCCTAATAGGTATTCGGTGTGCAGTAAGATACTAGAATTGATTTGCATATCCGTTAATGAAATATTTATACTATGTACATATCATCTAAATGATAGCTCTTTATGCATTGAAAAAATGAATACGCACTATCGGAGAATTTACTTTGATGTCACGATTGCTTATTCAAATAAATATAGACGTTTCAAATACTACCAAAGGGCCAACTATAACATTGTATAATAAAATGTATCAACATTTGATTATGTAGATTACACGTCATGTTGATTTGATAGTCAAAATAGTTCCTAAATTAATAATTTGCTTTCAAATTGTACGCAATAGCTAGTATGTAATAATAGAAATATATGTAAAATATTAAGATAGGTATTCGTAGTTATAAAAACTACAAATAATTAAAGAAAAAAATCAATTTTTCTATAATTATAATGTTTTCTAAAATGGTCAACGACGCTTTATCTGATTCATTTTTAATGTTATGACAAAAATACTAATTTATATTTGGGCCAAGCCAGCTCTTTTTTATTCCTTTATACTTCTCAACCACAATTTAATTTTTTTCTAAGCGCAAAAACTTCAATCCACGGGTGGCAAAGTCAACATTTAAATTAGGACAAACATCTTTATCACACATTTTCTATAACTCTAAACTACCTGATTCATTATACATTATATTATAGCTGCTGCATTTGCCTTTCCATAGTACAACTACAGACTTAATCTTTTATATATATTATATAATATAAATCTAGTGTCACATGTTTGTCTGGGATAAGCTCCGAAAATATTGGACCGATGTTGATTTTTACACTGAATGTAATTTGATCCAACTTAAAAGATAGGCTAATTTAAAAACGGAGAGGACCAACCCCGGGAGTTGCGAAAACGGGAATTTTGAGATTTCAGATGGAAATTTTTGTTCACAAATGGTTTCCGTGGGTTTTCAAGCTATTACAATAATAATAAAAAATATTTGCTTAATTTTTTAAATATAAATTATAATATAATATCTAACTATACAAATTTGAAATGAAAATCTCTGTGGAGGCTAAACTCTGGAACTACTTATCAGATCTTCTTTATTTTTTTTTTTAAACGGAAGATTATTTCACGGAGAAGGTTTTTATGAAAGAAAATTTTTGGAAAATTCACCGGTGTATAAAATATTGGTTGCTATTGGTTAATAGAAGATTATTAACTATTAATTATCAATTAAAATGAGATCTGATAAGATGTATCAGAGTTTAGTCTGTATAGTTATAGTGTGTGTATTTATATAGTTAGATATATTATATATTTATATATAAATTTATGTTTGTGGATAGATTAGACCTCTGGGAACAAGATAGGTTAATTTACAAAGGGTTAAATTTGTTTTTTTTTTACTCATTGGATTTTAGTACGGTTAGGTTGGGTTTTTGTATAAATTGATTATATTAATCCACCGTAGGTGGAATTAAGTAAAAACGACAAACTTGGTATATCTTAGATACTTTAGAGTTAAATCATACACTTACGTACAAACAGCATGGGGTCCGCGAACTACCGCAGGTAGATTGCCTACCCGATAATGTACTGCTGTGAATCAGAATTTTCGTTTGGGCAACGGAAAAGTTAAGAACAATTTTGAACACCAACACCGAATATTAAATAACGAACTTTGAGTCATATAGAGTTGATAAATTTAAAGGGCAACGACGTGCACAGGATCAGCTAGTATTATATAATTGTCTTAAGCAAGTAAGTAAATTTGAGTAACTAACTTTGAATATTTTCCCTCTAGTCTTCATATAAATTTTTTAAATTTTTAATTATCTGGCTTAGGGTGTCTTGTATATGTTCGACAGATGACTTAACAATATCGAATGGGTGAGGTGGGTTATATAAATACGAATTATACTTGGATCTACCGCTGCCTATAGTAGCTTTAATTAATAAATAAATAATATGTTTATGTGTAAAATCTACCATT
>NW_021762385.1:0-756 GCF_005508785.2 Acyrthosiphon pisum
TTTTTTTTTAGTTTTGTTTTCTAAAAATATCAATACAATTTGTATTTGTTGGATAAAAAAGCTTGAAAATTTAATAGAAGGCTCCTAGTATATTGTTTCAAAGGCAGATGAAAAATATTAAAAATCGTTAGTCACAGTTTTTTTTTTTATAATCATTTAAAGTTCAAAAAATGACAAAATATGGAAAAATCACGAAAATTTACAAATTATTTCGAGTTAGAAATTCATAAAAATTTTTCTTTTTAATTCTAAGATATGAAAATGTAATACAAGATTCCTTATAAGATTATCTACCTTTATCAAACAAAAAATATCTATAAGAAAGTCAAATTAAATTTTTATGATCGTTTGAAATTCAAATTTTTACAACATTGGATATTCACTCGATTTCTCATGTAGCGATTTCCTTATTTTGTTGTAATTCAAAAACGAATAACTGCAGATACATGAAAATTTTACTGAATGTTTATATTAGCATTTCCTATACACCATACAATTTTGAAAATATTTTGACTCTTTTTGAGCTGTTTACGGATATTTTCAGTTTTCAATTTTTTTAGTTTTTTTTTCTATAAATATCAATAAAGTTTTATCTGTTGGGCCAAAAAGTGTATAAATTTAATACAAAGCTCCTGATATATTGTTACAATATCAGTTGAAAAATATTAAAAATACATAGGCACAATTTTTTTTTATAAGCATTAAAGATCAAATTTTGACAAAATGTATCAAATGTTCAATTTATTTTTGTATCTA
>NW_021762386.1:0-390 GCF_005508785.2 Acyrthosiphon pisum
ACACACACACACACACACACACAAACAGACATTCATTGCAAGTTCATCTATACAGCATATTAGTCGTGGCTAAATAATATACTGGTATGTTCTGGACTTGGTTTTGCGCATGTGTGCTACGTCACACTGTCTGCTTGTTAGTGTCGTCCGCCGCGAAACGCAGACGGCTTACTTCATAATTATTACACATATTTATAATATAGTAATAGGTACTTAATAATGAAAAAATGCCAGCGCTGACTGTACGATATTTCGTCCAGGTTGAGATCATACCAATGTTATTTAGCCATGCATATTAGTCAGTGCATGTCATGATATGTATAATATAATATTATAATATTATCATAATCACAGACGCATTAAGTCGAGTGCGCCGCTGGAAGACGGCGG
>NW_021762387.1:0-1013 GCF_005508785.2 Acyrthosiphon pisum
TATCTATCTGCATTGTATTATATTGTCGTATATACTCAGTGGCGCTCAAGATATATTTTTCAGGTGTTATATTATATTAAAATTATATTATTTTATACATTTTATCATATTTTAATTGATAATATTATTGAATATTAAGGTATCAACCAATATAAACTGTGATTAATAATAATCATATTTCAAGTTAATTAATTTATGTTATTATACCCACCCACCCTTTATTTTCAATGTGTAGCGACCACTACACCTAGTAATAGGGTTGGACGCCACTGAACTTGAAGAGTTCTGCAGAGTTGAAACCCAGTTTTGTATTCCACGTTACCAAAAGGCTTTTAGTTTTCTATTTGGTACGTATCCTTAAATATATATATTATTATATATATACAGCATAGTTTGGTTAGGTTAGGGTAGTATATCATAACGTATAAGCTATCAATAGCTTCATCAAACAGACTTATGATACATATTTTAGCCTGTCAATATAACAATAATATTAACTGTTAAAAACAAATTGGTCTAATATGTAATTTTAATTTCAAATTTTGAGTTTTTTTTTGCATATAATTAAATATTTTAGTTTGCCTATTTGAAATTTTAGATTCTGAGTGGAACGATTTTGGATAACTTTATTTGTTAAGTAAAAATACTTGAAAATTTAATACAAGACTCCTACTATATTGTTACAATGTCATTTGAAAAATATAAAAAATCCTTAGTCACAGTTTTTTTTTATTAGCATTTAAAGTTCAAAAATTTACAAAATATGGAAAAATCACGAAAATTAGCAAATTAATTTGAGTTAAGAATTCGTAAAAATTTTTCTTTTTAGAACTAAGATTTTAAAATGTAATACAAGATTCCTCATAAGATTATCTACCTTTATCAAAAAAAAAAAAAAAATGTCTACAGCAAGTCAAATAAAATTTTTATGAGCGTTTGAAATTCAAATTCTTACACATTGGATATTCACTCGATTTCTCATGTAGCGATTTTCTTATTTGTTGTAATTCAAA
>NW_021762388.1:0-832 GCF_005508785.2 Acyrthosiphon pisum
TTAAACAAATTTTGATTTTTTAACGTATCTATGTAGTTAAGCATGCAAAACGATGGTGAAGTCAGCATTTTGCGGTCAGACTTAGTTATACCTAATAATTCTACAATTTATAGTATTTTCATATACACCCGGCGGCGACGTGGTTACTTGTTCGCTGTGGTCACTCGGACAATTAAAATCGAAAAATCCCTCAACTTATTATGTAAAACCACCATGAATGACTTCAAATAGCTAAAACTTCAGAACTAAGTTCGACCAGAAAATTCTGACTTCACTATCGTTTTCATCATGCTTAAATCAAACAAATTGAAAAAAAAGGATGTCCGGTGAAACATAAATATATTACTTATTTCACTATCATTTTTAACTTGTTAAAATGCGTAAAAAAAATTCAAAATTCTTTATAGGCCCAGCGACAGTTAAGTACGATGTTGTGCGTATGCATGTAAATATGTAAAATCCCCAACTTTGGAAGAATATAACATGCAAAATAATGGTTTCTGTTGAATTTATTTTTGCACCATCGTTCTTAACTCGTCGAAATACGTATGTTTCAAAAAAAAAAAAAAAACGCAGGGCGTAGCAAAAGTGAATTTATAGGTACCATATTAAATAGTGTTGTTTTTAAAGTTGAAATATTAGGCACATTCATATTGAGGACTAAAAAAAAGTCTTGCCATCAGTATATATGGAGTATACATAATACCTGAATATGAGACCTTAACTTTAGCACCCCCCATGAAAAAATCCTAGATCCGCAACTGATACCACCATATCCTATTTGCCATGAAAAACCGAAACCACAGAATTCAGTATTTTATTAGATTGAATA
>NW_021762390.1:0-813 GCF_005508785.2 Acyrthosiphon pisum
CGTCCGCTGTCCGACGCGGTGAGATCGCTCGCTACGACGCCCGGAGCGGACGTGCGAATCGCGTTCGTAATTCGCCGGGACGTCGAAACGGCTTAAGAGTCGTTGATTTGACTCCACTTCACAACTCAGTAGGTAGGCAGGTCGGTTAGGCGTAGGTAGGATTGACCCGAGTGGGTTCGATACCGGTTGCCGGCATTCGGATTAAATTTGCGGCGGCCGAGTTGAAGTGGAAATTTTTTTTTCCGCGTTTTATTATTCGGTATTTACATTTCGCTATCACTTCCACCGTTATCGTATTTAACGAAAACTTTCCGTTTTTTTTTTTTTCAATATTCGAGTATTATTGCATCTACGGTCTTCGTACGGCACCGTTTAAGACTTATTCGTGTATCCGCCAAATTTATGAGTCGCCTGCGGCAGTACGTACTTCGCTCACGTCGAGTGCCGTGGCGGAGATTGGGTAGCTGACAGTGTCGTTATTTCTTTATACAGCCATGAATATATGCTTCTAAAAGTTCTATTTTTTTTTATATATTTACATGTTTTTTTTTTTTTAATTCGATAAGTGCGTTATTATATTATATTTTACTGCCTTTTGCCTTTTTGCTTATTCTGTTATTTGATTTGTCATAAATGTACACGATATAGCAACCGAGGTACGTAGGTACATGCATATTATAATAAATAAATGTATACATTTTAAGGAGTCGATACCGGGGTTGGGTCGGGTTAGTTAAATTATATAATAAAATAATTTAGCTCGAGTCGACGCAGATTGTATTAAAATATATTATTATTTCATCGACTGATCGC
>NW_021762391.1:0-748 GCF_005508785.2 Acyrthosiphon pisum
TGTTAAAAAACCTAGAATAACTCTTTTAGTTATTTTGTTGTGATTGTATAATATTACTCGTGGGTACTTGAAACTTCTAAAGTATACTATTATATACCTATGATAGTATCACGGTTTGTTGTTGATGTATAACACGTTATAAGTACCTACCTAATGGATGTTGTGATATTCCTGTGTATATTATAGGTCAATTTTTTTTTAATACCTACCATAGATATGAGTTATAAGTATATAATATGTCTTATACCTAGACTGACATACCGTCTCCGCTCAAAATCGTTTTTCTTATACAGTGATATTATATCATTGAATTCAAATTTAATACTATCCATTATACAGTGACCCACTTGTAACCTACTGTACAACAGAGCGACATCCACTTACCCACCTTTTTTAATTGTTGGTTAAGGAATTATACATAGGCGCACATTGGGTGTGAATTTAGGGGGTGCTGGAATAGTTTATGTTACACATGTCCATGGGGGGCTTTGTACCCCACATTCCCCTTAATCCTAATACTATAACTAACTGCATTACATTAGCTTTAAATTTTTAATTAGAATGGGGTACCTAATATTGATTTCGCGGGATAACTTTGATACATTATTTTTATTCATCAGAGTACCATGATAATTAAATTTTTTTTTTCATAAAATGGGGTTACTTTGATATCACATTAAGAAATCTACGTATCGAAATTACCCGTTGTGTTACTTTCATAGCATATTAAAAAATATTGATATCTCAA
>NW_021762392.1:0-1539 GCF_005508785.2 Acyrthosiphon pisum
CAAAAAAATTCGTGCATGATGAATTATTTAGGGCCTAACTTACAACTAGATTTCTGTAATAAGTTGTTGAAGATTTTCATTATATAATATTAATATGAATAAATCAAATAATAAAGAGTATGTAGTGTTTAAACTATTTGTGGTTGTAACTAATATTCATAAAAATTTAAAAATATACAAATACAGTGAGCCTTTAAGTCAAAATTATTGTTCTATAGTATTTAATTATTTAATTTTCTAAAAAGTGTATTTATTAAAATTCATTTTAAATGGTAAATACGAGAAAAATTCAAATTTGATTTTTTTTTAAATTCATTTTTAAATTTATTATGATAGTCGGCCAAGTTAATATTATTATGATATTAACCATCTTTATTAAATATAATATTAAGAAAAAGAAAACGCCTATTTAGTATTTAGTTTTTATACTTGTAAGAATATTTTAATGTACATATTATTATAATTTGAAAACTTTCAAAACCAAATCGACTGAGAAAACGGTAACATTAATTTTAAGGCTATACATAATATAAGACTATTACCCATGTTATTATCGGCATAATTGAAATTTACAAAAAGTGGTAATATTTTATTGTTTTACTAAATGCTATTTGCTTTTTATTTATGTTTATATTTTAGATTCTGAGCTGAGCGATGAATGTATTGATTTTACAATGATGTGTGTTTTTTATTTTTATTTTTATTTTTGTGTCTGTGTACACGATAAGTAGTCGAAGTAGTGCTTCGATTTTCAACTTTAGTATCTTGTTCGATGGGAAAGTGAATATTGTTAGTGCATTGGGATAGTCAAAATTTAAAATTCCCAGTAATTTTCAAAAGCGCCAAAAAACAAAGGTAAAATTAAGGAAAAACGGGTATTTTTACGCAAAATCGACTTTGGGTTTTGGTGTAACTTTAAAACAAATTACTGTAAAAACATGCAATTTTCACTGGTTGTTTATATTTGAATTTTCTATACACGATACAATTTAGATTTGTTTTGAACTGTTATAACTGTTTTTTTTTATAAGCATTTAGATATACCTAAGCATGATATAAACATCAAGTTCAAAAATTGACAAAATATGGAAAAATCACGAAAACTATAAAATTATTTTGAGTTAAGAATTTACAAAAAATTTTCTTTTGAAATCTAAAATTTTAAAATGTAATACAAGATTGCTTATAAGATTATCTACCTTTATAAAAAAAAATTTTTATAAGAAAGTCAAATTAAATTTTTAAGAGCGTTTGAAATTCAAATTTTTACAGCATTGGATATTCACTCGATTTCTCATGTAGCGATTTCCTTCTTTTGTTGTAATTCAAAAACGAATAACTGCAGATACATGAAAATTTTACTGAATGTTTATATTAGCATTTCCTATACACCATACAATTTTGAAAATATTTTGACTATTTTTGAGCTGTTTACGGACATTTTCAGTTTTAAATTTTTTTTAGTTTTTTTTCTATAAATATCAATAAAGTTTTATCTGTTGGGCCAAAAAGTGTATAAATTTAATACAAAGCTCCTGA
>NW_021762393.1:0-1095 GCF_005508785.2 Acyrthosiphon pisum
GTCCAGTTATTGAAACTTCTGATGTCGATAAGCAATATAAAAAAGCTAAAATGAAGAATCTCTGTATACATATTACAAGTCCTGATAACTATTATATGTTACACGATAAAAGTATAATAGTTATCAGCAATATTGCTAATATTTGATAAAGTTCTTAAATGTATGACAGTTTTAGGGAAAAAATATTTTAAGTATTCAGATATTTATAAAACACCATGTAATTTTTCAATAATTGATTGTTGGGTTGTTGAAGATTTAGAATCTAACTTCCAAAGTTGGCCAATATTGGAAATAAAATACAAGTGTCTGGCTTTACCTATTTTTGCTGGTAGTGATAAATTAGCCACGTTTCCAATTTTACATGGTGATTGTTCGCAGATGTAATTTCTGATATTTGCATCCTACTATGTTATATTTTATATTAAATTCTTGTAAATACTGTTCTAAATTTAAATATTTGCATATAAACATACAGGGTGATTGATTAAGCGTAAAACACTCATTATCTCAAAAAGTATTCACTTTTTTCAAATTTTTTTTTTTTCAAAATTTTAGATCTATGCTGCTCTAGAATTATATATTTTTTTTATATTTTTCACCCTTATATTTATTAGGTAAACCACCATCAACTTTTGATTTTCAAATGGCAACCCATACTAAAAATTTCATAATTTAGTAAGGCTTTTTTTCTCATGAATTATCACGTTTAAATTTTCATTTTTCGTTTATCCGTTGACGAGATACAACTCCTCGAAGTTGGGGTTAGTGTTTGTGTGTAAATGCGTTATACCTAGTCAGTACTGCAGACCGCAGTAATTAGGATTCTTGTGCTCCAGCGTAAAAAATAATAAACTATTCAAATCAATTCAGTAAGTACAATAGTTAAGCCTAAGTTGTGCCCCAAAATACCCCACTATGTTGCACAGTTCTCCCCCACGCTAATAGCGCCACTGGTCATGATATTATTGATATACTTATCGCTTATAAAGACCAGAAGTTACAAGTAATAAATTCGATACCGAAGATATGGTGATAAATGATTATCAGTGTACCTACCTACTTCCGAAAATAACTTTTATGTTAACATACATATTA
>NW_021762393.1:3359-4142 GCF_005508785.2 Acyrthosiphon pisum
TCATCATTTTGGAATAGATTTTTCATAGTCCTGGGCTTATAAATGAAAGTAAATTTTTTTAATGGTTCAAAATATTAACAGTGGCGCCGAAGTCCTAAAATTTAGTTGAGTGAAAAATATTTTGAAAAGCCACAATATCTAAATATCAGCCTCAATATGTTACAATATGTTGGGGGGGAATAATTTACCCTCACACCACAAAAAACAATATTTATGTTTAATTTTAAAAGAAAATTTAAATTTTCTTAACCACACATGTATGTTCTTCTCATACAAAAAAAGACAGCCAAAAGACGACTCTTTCTCAATCATTAATATAGAAACCTCCCTTTTTTTAAGCAGGGTTAAGACCAATTATATGCACAAAATATAAATTGTTATTTGTACGCACTCAACAATCACTCATTTAAGTAAAAATAGCTGGTTGAATATCGATATTAATCAATATAGATATTTGTATTAGGGCCATTATGAAGCGGCCTCATCCTAAATTTACAAAAAATTTCGAGCTAGAGCCCGACCTTTACATAGGGATCGGCGTCACTGAATATTAATATAAAATGTGGGGGATACGGCCATGAACAAAATTATTTATAGGTTATATTATTATAAGTGAAATATCACAATGAGCGTTAACTTGTAATTTAATTTTTCTCCAATTTTATATGCTAATTCTCCTTAATCTTATGTCTCTGTTTAGTAGCATTTCTATATCTGAACATTATATTATATCAAAACCAAATTAATCCTAAACAAAAATTAGATTGACTAATACTTAAAAAC
>NW_021762394.1:0-681 GCF_005508785.2 Acyrthosiphon pisum
AGAAGTTGAGAGCACAGTCAAATACGAAAATCCGCGATATAATAAAACTAACGTTAACGAAAAATCAATTATGTGTAATTCAGAGGAACATGAAACGGGTTACATATATATAGTTTGTGTAGTGTTAGGAATAGTAGTGATAATAATGTTACTAATTATGATGAGTATAGTAAAATATAGATTAGTACGAAAAGAGAGATACCAGTATTTAGTACGAACATTGGAATTCACGGGGAGACACTCATATAGAAATCAAGATGAAATAGCACTCACACGAGACTTTGAAATAAATAAACAAATGAATAAATAAATAAATAAATAAATAAAAATAAAAACATATGTGTAAAAATAAGTGATAGGAATAATTACGACTTAAGTAACCAAATATTTTAATTATAGGAATAAAAATCTATTATTTTGTGCCAATTTGGACATTGCAATTTTACATCGGGAAACATAAAATATACGATACCTAATAAAATAAAGGATGTAAATCTACCTAAATTAATAATTAAACAAGACGCACATAAATTAGAAAAAATTCACGAGGTAGCACATTCACTAGGATTTTATTCAAAACGAAATAGACAACGAAATGATAAACAGGCGGGACAGGAAACCGTAAACGATACGCGTAATTATTTATTATATTTAACATTGGGATTAATAGTATTTTCAATA
>NW_021762395.1:0-663 GCF_005508785.2 Acyrthosiphon pisum
GCCCACCTTTGGTTACGAGTAACTATATACTTAATACAATAAAATAATTCATCACACCATTGACTGGGTAAGGCCAGCGCCGGATTGAGAGTTTTCGGCCCACCGAGATTTTAAATTTTTCAAGTTATTTCAAATAAGTCAATAAGACGTAATAATAATGTGAAATGTAAACGTGTGTGTCGTGTGGAAGTGTACGTAGTATGTGTGAATTCCGTTAATTGTTGCCCGTTGGACGATATTGCGATAATAGTGGGAAAACCCATAGATAATTACGGTCAATTGGAATTATATTTATTTTTATAAACATGCATGCAGGACGCAACACACAACTATTTTTTACTTGGTACATACTACAACGCTAGGCTCTACTGCTCTGGCGTTTATTATCGATTGACAATTCTTGAGAATTAAATAACCAATACGCTTACATCAGACGCATTTATTGTTTTAACCGTGTATCTATATTTTACTATATCACTTTCTAAAAATACTAGACTACTTTTGTCCAAAAACAACAACGGTCCAAATTTTACGGGTTCAATTTGAATTTAGGTTCAATCCGGGCCTGGGTAACGCCACGATACTGCGGTTGTAAGATTGTATCGGCGCAAAGATTTCGTTATAGAACCAGTGTTCCATTAGAGTGTCCTACTCAAGAGTCAA
>NW_021762396.1:0-1033 GCF_005508785.2 Acyrthosiphon pisum
GACTGGCCCATAACTCTGATATGGTGAGGTTACAAATTTCAAAAAGTCGGTTACAAATGGTTACAAATTAAGCTTAACGAGTTACAAATATTTTTGAGTTAATTTAGTTGACTGGGGGGGCTGGCCCCCCCCATTTGGAAATGGCCATAACTCTGATATAGTGAGGTTACAAATTTTAAAAAGTTGGTTACAAATGGTTACAAACTAAAAGAAAAATTATGAATTTAATTTCGATCGATTTGGTTAAAGTGGGGGGGCTGGCGTGAAGTTGGCCCCTCATTGAGAAACCAGTTATAACTTTTGAACTACGAAGTTACAAATTTTGAAAACTTGGTTACAAATAGTTACAAATTAAAAAAATTAGGTTACAAATATTTTTAAAGTTTAAAAGTAAAGTGGGGGGGCTAACTTCACACACGTAAATACTAATATATAAGAGAATAGTAGATAGACGCTATTCACAAAGAAACTGAATATACACTAAAAGATTTCTGATATTCATTAAAAATAAAAATAAATAATTAGTCATAAAAATTCTTAATATACCTATTGAATCAAAATTCGTAGGCGATTCTCAATCTCTAGTAAACATTTAACTCACCATGATACAAAATAATTGTATTTTGTAACTTCTCTCATTATCGAAAAGATAGAATATTGTGTGCTTTTAATTTTAGCTACCAGAATGAAGTCAATAAGACGGTTAATGATAATTAATCGTAGGAGTTTTTCATAAAACTAATAATAAAAATTGAATATAAAATAATAACCTGTTTACTTGTTTGCGAACAAAAATAATATATGGGTATTGGGTACCTATTAGGTACCTATAATGCTGCACTTTAAATGTTACAAATAATACGAGTTCGGAGATCTCTATATCAAGCTAAACATACGTTGAGGTTGAGGCATATATTATTAGAGATTCCTAAGTCATTATAAAAAAAAGAACTCCGCACATAGGTAACAATATAATATATGGACGATGATTGTACAACTACAAAGTGGTCTGAACACACACACTCATATTGTG
>NW_021762397.1:0-4687 GCF_005508785.2 Acyrthosiphon pisum
AATAGGAACGTGTGGGCATTGGAGATTTAGGATTTCCAACGACGACCCGGCAGCGCGGTCGCGTTTAAATCGCGCGCATTATCTTGTCGGTGGAATAAATAAGGAATAAAAAATAGAAAAATTATTTTTTTAAAAACGTTACCACTACTCATCTTGACCGACACAGCGATATTATACGATAAAACATATAAAACGGACGTTGTGCGTATTATATAATAATTATAATATTATAAGGTAGGCGTAGGTATATCGGTAGGTAGGTATTATATTATTATTATTACTATCATTGAATAATATTATAGTAATCCTGTCTGTAGTCTTTATATATTATAGGCAATAATAACAATGTAGGACTCACCATAATCGTTCGTATCCTCGGCCGTGCTGTTCACCGTACCGTCCGGGAACACCTGCAGGTATCGGTTTTTGATGAACATCTTGATTTTCCTGGCGGTGCCTGTTATGTGCGACAAGTTGGCCGACGACCGGCCGTTCCTGGCCGCCGAGCCCGCGACCGCGGCCACCAGCGCCACGTCGTCCACCCGTTCCGCGGCCGCCACGACGCCGTAATACGCGGCTCGGTCTCCGAGTGCAGACGTGCCCGACACCGCGCCACCGCACAACACGGCGTATAACGCCAACACGCTGACCGTCACCACAACACTCCGCCGGTGGCCGCCGCCGCTGTTGCTGCTGCTGCAGTGCGACCGTTTCACCATGACTTTAGGCCATTGCTGGGTGGTACCGGGCAGGGTACCGCCGGGTCAGGGTCCGTCGCGCCGGACGCCGGTGCCCGCTTCGCACGGCGTCCGCATACCGCCGGCGGGTACGCGGTAGTCGGGCGAGCGGTTTACGGGTGTCGACGACGAGGATAATATTACTATTATTATGTCCGCGGCGGCTGATCAAAGGCCGAAATATTGTTACGGCGTGTGTTTACTCTACGGGGTGACCCGTCCCGCCGACATAGCCGCGGACCGATCAAACAGCGATTACGCCGCGGTTTTCGTAATCCAAAAGCTCCAAAAAACAACTTTTAATAATTTTTTTTTTTTAAACCAACGGAAGAAAAATTTAAACTGGCGGAAAAACTACGTGTGAATATTAGGCATACGAATATAATAGGTACGAGGCCGGATCACGCGCGCTCGAATTTTGCAACGAATTAGAGGTCGAACGCGCGAAAACGTAGGTAGGTAATAAAAAAAAAAAAAAATCAAACGGATAAATTCGCGCAAAAAAAGGTCACTTGTTCGTCTCGTTTTTTCGAATAATATTAATAATATTATTTTTGTTATTATCGTTTTTACTCGAGAAACGGCCGGCCGGTCGGTCACGTCGTGTGCCGCGTCCGTCTCGCTCGCGTCGTCTTGTCGATCGGATCACTATTTATTTAATTTTTTCCTCTTTACGTCTTCTGTTCTTTCCCCTCTAATAAACTGCGCGACGTGCGGTTGGTGACTGGCCGAGAGAGTGGCGAACGCGAGGAATCACGGAATCACGGGGACCGCCAGACGGTATTCAATTTGTCGGTCAGACCATGTGACCCGGCGCGCGCGTGCGGCCCACAGATGGAGCCACTATAGCCGGTCTGGTGGTTCGCGCGCGCCGCACCGCCGTGATGCTCGATTAGTGTGAATGTGTATATTATATTATTTTGTTCTTGTTCTTGTTGTGGTTGATACGATTATCGGATTATCGTTAAGTATAATAAACTATATTGTGTTGAAATCCAATCCAAACGATCGTCATGTGTAGAGCCGTAGAGTACGGACATCGAAGCACTAAAAAGTAAAAGCTTGTAGAAACAGCATTTAAAATCAAGTAATAATAAACCTACGTATACTACCTTTAAAGCCTCTAAAACTATTATCAATTTTTTTTTCTTATAAATTATAATATATTGTTATTTAGTATTTACCAGGGGTGGACTGGGAGGTAAACAGCCCAGTATTCTATAAAAATAAACGGCTCAAACCCCTTTATAACAACTTCTTTATGAATACCTACTTTTTCGGGTATAAATTATAAATAGGCAATAGCCAATAGGTTATAATATTATGAATTTTTTAAGAATCATAAATGTATAATCCTTTTGATATTATTGATGTTTGTTTGTTATTGTTCTTATCATTTATTTCATACTCTTATTAAACCAAAATCATCTTCATCAGTTTCAGAATCGTCGTGTTATTATAGTCATTACTTCTATATAAACTGTATATAAATGTTATCTGTTCTCTTTTTCAACAAATCTACAATATTTTCATAAATATTTGCAAATGGTTCAATAATTGTAATTTAGCAATAACTTTCTGGCGGTCGATGTACCAATCAAACCAGATAAAGTGTTTACACATTTTTCTAGAAAAAACTGCTTTTTTAAAATTGTTGCTTAAGGAATTATAATACACTATTGGTACAACCTACCTAATATGCTCATACAATTATTATTATTATAAATTTATGGTTCGACTATGAACTTATTGAAGAATTGTACCAACCAATAGCAGTGTTTTTTAAATTGTTTCGTATTTAAAATAAATTTAAATAAATTTATAGTATATCGTAAATGTTCAAAATTTCAAATGCCCCGGCGGCCTGGCCCACACATATAACCATACAACATATTACGGCACACTAGCACACCTGGCCAGTCCGCCCCTGGTATTTACCTACTATACATATACTAGTAATAAAAAAAAATAATATAGGGTTATAATAATATGTACCTGCAACCTGCACGATAAAATGGCCTTTTATCTGAAGTACTACAACTTACAAGCTTGTATTTTATTAATACCTAATCGATTTTAATTTTTATTAGAAAAAATTTATGTCGTTTCAAATAATTAGTACACTTTCATTAATTAATATAGGTTAGTAATAATTAATAATAAAAGGCATTAAAAATAACAAAACCATATAGAATCCGAAATTAACTCCGAAAAAGATAAATAAAATGTTGTCTATTCTACGCGATTTCGCGATGTATAAATCGCACATAATACAGGCGCAAATAGGGGGGGGGCTTTAGGGGCTCAGCCCCCCCAAAAATGTCCATAGCCCCTCCAAACATTTCCTACATTTTGTTTTAAGCTTATTCAATATTATCAAAATAAGGCCCTATTAGCCCCCACAAATCTCAAACGCTATTTGCGCCTATGATGCAGCTGCTAGCTGCAGCCGATAAAGATTCGTTTTGAGGAGGTAAAAAAATCCGTACTCTGGTCATAAGTCATTGCGTATTAGCGTATACCTAACCACCTAGATAATAGACAATAATGTTATATTATTATGGTTGTTATCCCGGCGGAACGGCACGCGCGCGCGGTCAACGTTTAGTTACGCGTTGTTGTGCCGGAATGGCGTGTTGTTATTTGTTATAATATAATATAGCACTGTCCGTTTCGTTTGGACCTCGTACACGATACTTTTCATTGTTGTTGTCGCTATTTTAGCAATCGTCGGACCGAGAATAACACTGACGCCCGGTTATGACAAAACTAAAACTCGAAAGTGTTCGTTATTGTCGTATACTCGTACCAGTTGTACCTATAAGAATAGTTGAATACATTTTAAGCTATATAGTTTAGTCACCTATTTTAATAAGCGCTTACCTACCTATAGGTACTTATTGGAAAACTTTTGCCACGATATGTGTACTGTTATTAATGCGTAATGTGTATTTTTTCATTTTTGTGTATAGCCGTATGGGTATTTTTTTATCCGGAAAATTTACAATTTTTTCATCCATGTAAATCTATAGTAGGTTAGTAGGTACTTTTTATTTAAAAAATATAAACTTCTTTGATAGGTAGGTTGTAGGTAGATGGGTATTAATTGTTTATTCCGATAAAATTAATAACGAGTTAACTTGGCGTTATTGGACAATGGTGATCGGTATCGTATTGCATACGCAAGTCATAATATTATTCAATTAGAATGCTAAGAATCTATAAGAATGAAAGAATTACAACTTTAGAGGTTCATCATATTGTAATTCACCATTTTATTTACTCAAAAATCAAAACAAATATTTATATAGGTAAATAATTAAATAAATAATAATAACAAATATAAAGAAGAAGATAAACCATAAACATATTGTGTTTATTAAGATCAAATAAAACGATTGCAAAATAAATAATATACTATAGGTATATTTACGATTTATTTAAAAGCTTACATTTTTTTTCAAAGTTTTTAAGAAGATCTCCACAACAGTTGTCTCTGTCTTACAAACTTGTACAACATAGTAATTAGCAAATTTGCGTTCAACAGTTCCAATTTTGTATTTTATTTTATATTTGGGTGATTGACCTATATTATTATCAAACATAAAGGTAAGAACTTATAATCTGTGTGTCTACTACCATCGTTGCCCGTTGGTATTTTACTATATTTTAATTTTGAATCCAAATTTTTGAGTATGTAACATAATACAATTTAAGAATGCTTAGAACTTACTAAAAAAAATAAATGATGTAAACAACCAACGAAAGAACACAGATAATATTCTTACTTGAAAGTTTGATTATACGTAAATATGTACACAAATACAAAAGCTAAAAAAGCAAAATTGAAATTATTGCAAGAAAAATTGCTTTATATATTATAATAAATTTGGGTGTGAGAACCTTTGAACATTTTATCAGTTTACAATGGTTGGATAAATAGGACAGCT